>NW_018164718.1:1355050-1355771 GCF_001263595.1 Phalaenopsis equestris | reverse complement strand
ATTTGATGGGGCTTTGGCTTCTTTCACTCTTGTGAAGGTGTAGAACCAATTAATTTGGGGTTTGGTGCTGTGTAGATTGAGATTGGATTTTGTCCTGGTTTCAGGCAAGGGTTTGAGCTCAAAATTGGCTTTCTGTGGTGGAATTGAGAGGGGGAAATGGATTGGGATGTGCTAAGGGTCCCTCACAGAAGCTCTCAGGAGAGTTTGAAAGGGCTTGGTGAAAATTTTTTTTACCACACCCCTCCATGGCTGTGAGAGGTAGATTTTATAGAAATTGGCCAATGGGGAGCTTATCTGGCCAATTGAGAGCTTAGCCCCACTGCTTAGGTGTCAAGAAGAGGAGCTCTCAGGTCAATTTGGGCTGAGGTGGCTTCTTGGCATGAGTTTGGGTTTTAACCATGTGGGGGCTCACGGTTTTGGGCTTTAGCTTGGGTTAAGGTGGTTAACCAAGGCTTGGACCATGGTTAAAGCTTATGATGCTCAGTAAAAATGGCACCATAGGGTATGGACATGTGTTAGGGCAAGTACATTGATTTAACCTCCTTATTATCTCTTTAAAAGCTTTTCTCAAAAATTTACCCATGGGATAAATATCAAGCCTAACCATGGGTTGATGGCTGGCTTTAAACTCAACCCTAGAGTCTAGGATGAGTTAAGGTAGAGCTCATTTGACCATACCAAGCTCAATTGGGTTAGATTTGATCTTAAGTCCAAAAAGGTG
>NW_018164718.1:1339985-1353987 GCF_001263595.1 Phalaenopsis equestris | reverse complement strand
CATTTTGAATGAGTCATAGACCAATGTATTGTGAAGATATGGTGTACCCTAGTTCCAAGTCAACACCCAGGGTCAATCCTAAGGCCAAGTAGCCCTATAGGAACTCTTCTTGAGCTTCCCCCATAATGATCTTACCTACTAACTGCTAGTGGTTAAGGTCAATATGTGGAATTTCAAGTTGAGTAAAGAGAAGAGTTTTGAATTTCTAATGGTGAGGGTACCTTTTCTAGTTTTCTAAGACTAGTCAATAGGAAAATCCTATGACTAGACCTAGGCTACTAAAGAAGTTTCTAGACCTCAACCAAAAGTGAGGTCAACAGCTTTATGAAATGCATCATGACAAACCTTCAACCCCATTTAAACTCCACCAAGCCCACCATATCAATTTCAAAAGCCTAAATTCTAAACACAAAATTACACGCTTTATATCAAAATACAAAAGCCCAAATTCCAAGCCCAACTCTTAACCTTCTTCAAAATTAAATGAGCCCACATGACATGAAATTCCCCTCTCATCCATTTGATTAAAAAAAAATCCTAAGTCTTAAATTTAATAATTTAATAAACTAAATTTGGCCTCTTGAACCACCTCACATAGTACTCCATTTTCCACTTCCCTTCCTCATGAAAATAGTCAAGCAATATGCAAGCCTCTCAGCCATGACCAAGCCACATGCAAGTCTCCTTAGCCCCACACATGCCATTCTCCCCTAAATGGAAGAAAGGAGGACATACTTTAAAGCCTCCAAGAAAGTGCTTCACCTCATTCATAACCTATGTTCAAACCCTAGCCCCATGGATGAGACTTCATGACCTGAGCCCAAAGACAAAAAAATCACAGCAGCCACCATGGGGAGATGAACCAGGCCCTTTCCATGGACCTAACCCAAGTCAAACTCAAAAGTGGCTCAAAACCTATTACACTTCAATCCACTCATGGACACATGACACCACTCAATTAACTTCACCACTCTCTACACCTGAACTCCCCGAGCTAAGTAGCAGCCTCCCTTGGCCTGATCGGCCACCCTAGCCACCGGAAAACCCAAACTTCTGAGGTGCCACCATGGTCAACACTCACAATTCTACCCATCCAATGTGGTTCACTAGAATTAGATTCTTGCCCTAGTCAGCCCTCCACCTTAGCAACATGTTGGACACCTTAGCTTTCCTACTTGGTCACTATGGTCGTGCCGATAAATCCACCACCACCCCACAACCAAACAACGAGAAGTGCACTATCCTAATAGAAACTCTGCTCAACTATTTCTAAACCCTTCTAGCAATCACACAAAGTTCATTCCCACCATTTCCAAGCCCTCAAACTGACCACGAACCCTAATTTCCAAGCTCAAATCCCGGGTTTTTTGCCACTTCACCAAACTTCTCAAAACTCTAAATTGATGATTCCAAAAGCATCACAATACCTGAAAACCACTTCCTTGATCAAAAGTCCCCATTCCTGAGCTCTCTAACCTAACCCTATACCACACTCAAGCAACCCTCTGACCAAAGTCATACCTAGACCCAACCATGGAGTAAATTGACACTTGGAGGACGTTTGTGTAACCAAGGCAAAGCTTCTCAACCAACCCAATCAAAGCCTCACCTCTTAGACAAATGTATAGCTTAAAAATCTCTAATTTTGCCTTGGTTTGAACCTTTGTAAAAGAAATTTATATTTCATGTGTATCTAGCAGTTTAGATGTGTTTGTCTCACTTAGATGAAGGTGTAGAGATAAACCAAACTTAATTTTGTTGAGTATCGGGCTAGATCTTAGGGTTAGAACGCGAATAGTCAACAAGTTATAAGCAATCAGGGACAATTAACGAATGTCACTATTAGCACATGTATTCAGTGAACGACGGAGATTGGGCCAGACGAAGCCGAGTGAGCGGTAGACATGTAAAGTGCCATGAATGAGAGCACACCGTGTGGGTTTTCAACATATACGATGATCCAGTCAACACTGACATGGATAAGTAGACAAATATGGGGTTTCTGAATTAACTAAATATAGAAAATGCTATTTAACTTAAGAAATCTATATTTTTGTGTAGAAAAATCATAAAAAAATACTTTGTGCTCAGTGAAAAGAGGAAAAATCAATGGACCAAAAATTAAAAATATTTATTAAGTATTTTATTTTAGATTAATTTAAAATCTCAAAGACAAATTTAATTATAATTAATTAAATAATTGTAGTAATTATATGAAATTTTTAGGGCATATTCCTAATGACCATAACGATAATCTATGATTTTTTCAAGGTCAGAAGACACTCTTAGCATGAAAAGCTCTAATTTTCTAGGAATTTCAACTAATTTTAATTAAAAAAATACAAAAAATAAAATAAAATCAAGTATGTTGCATTCACTGTGGTTAGAGGACAGAAGGAAAGATAAACATGCGATTTAAAATAAAAACATATCTTATTAAGTTTTTTTCTATTTAGAAATCAATAAAAAAATAAATATATAAATGCAACTCAAAAAATTACAAAAATATCTCTGATTAAAGAAAACAACCCCATAATGTTTCTATAAAAATTTCAAAGTAAGAAACTTATTTTTTAATATAAAAATGTATTTTTTAAGAAAAATAGTAATTTTTTATTAAAATAATTATATAAAATAAAATAAAAATCAGAAAATTACAAAATCAAGTTTGGCGTGTTCTTTGAGGTCATAAACACCTAGAAAAATAAAATTAAATTCAAAATAAAAAGTTCATTTTTGGCTATTTTCTTAGTTAAAAATAATTAGAAATTACAAAAAATACAAATATACCTCAAAATGTCACAAATTACTCCTTGATAATGAAAACAACTTAGAAGTGCTTTTACAAATTTTTAAAATTGTAAAAATATATTTTAAATGGTTAAATTTATTTTTCGATATTGTTTTTATTGAAATAATTATAAAAAATAAAATAAAAGTCATAAAAATAAAAAATAAATTTCTCTATGTTCTTTGAAGCCAGAGAGATTAATGAAAGATAAAAAAATTAATTTTCAAATTAAAAATATATTTTTTATTTATTTGTCCATTAAAATTAACTAAAAATTATAAGAATTAAAATATAGTTCAAAAATTGATGAAATTATTTCATGTGGTCCTCTGACTCATATGAACACAATAAAATTTTTCTAAGGGCACAAAACATGTTTTGATTAATTAAATTTATCAACATTGAAAATTCATAATTTTGGATCAAAACAATTATAAAAAATAAATAAAAATAAAAAATTATCTCCGATGTTTCAATTAACCCATGAGTAACAAGCTAACAAAGTTTCATGGTCATTTGAGTTAAACTAAAAGAGTTTTGGGGTAAAAAACCCTAGGCGTAAAATTGTAGTTTTTGAATTTTTTACTCTAATTAAAATTTAGGTCATACAAGATATTTAATCAATCCTTTGATATGATTGAAATTCATTGGTAAAAGGGTAGAAACCAAATCACACAATTTCTACCAAAGGGCACAATTGTAATTATTCAAATTATTGAAGATCAGAAGACACTTAAGTTTGGATGATCTAAGTGTGAAGGGGCACAAGTTAGAAAACAATCCACTGATTTGAAACTCAAAAATCAATGGTTAAGCATAATTCAATTTTTCGATAAGAATCAAACACATTTCATAGAACTTTTTAAGATTACAAATTTATCTTTAAAAGATCCAAGAGCTTGGTAGTAAGCTAGGCCTGATCTCACATCACATAAAGAGGATTAGAAAATTAAACATAAGTTATCATTAATACTACAAACTCAAACCCAATTGAGAAGAGAGAATAAAATTTTCTTAAGCAATTAAGCTTAACCATAAGGGTGACTACCATATCAATCTCAAACATAACACTTTTACAAGACTTTGGACATTTTGGAGGACATTTGGGCTTACATAAATTTGTTGAAGATGTCATCCTCAAAACTTTAGGGATCCACCAAGATATGACTCGGGACCCTTTCAACTTAAATTATTAATGAAAACCCCGTCACTACATATCCTACAGTAAAACTCAATGCCTAAGGGTATTAGCCTTGAATAAAGTATCTAAACTCATGTGGGAAATTGAGGACATTTTGAATGCCACATATAAATTGTCATGCTGGTATTAGTTGGATGGACTTGGTGGTAAGGGTGATGATGACAGTGCTTATATGTGCTAAGAGTGAGGATGTTAGAATAGTATCTCCTATCTCAAAGATCTTCGGAGAGGGGATAAGACCGAGGATATTATTCACGAACTCTTGGTAAGAAGTTGCCCCTGACTTTCTTAGGTTGCCGGTAGTTCTAATTTTCTAATTTTCATATAAATATAAATATTCATATAAATATAACATAACATAAAAAATACATGTACTTTTCTCATGACACTACTGTTTTTGACAGCCAAGTAAATTCTACATGCATGAAAAATTAAAGAATTTTTGGATTTTATCCTATAAAAGTCAACTTATTAATCACTTTGATTAAGGCCAAAAATTGCCCTCCTTAGATTGTTTGGTTTGAGGCTTCTATCCAAGGTTGGATTATAAGGCCACAACCCAGCTTTAAGCCCGCCTCGAACATAAATTCTTATACCCAGCCTCGATCATTTATTTGTAACATTGTTTTTTGCTTTACTCGTCCGTATTTTATTATGACATGTTTTGTTTTATTTGTTTGTGATTTTCTAGTGACATGTCTTGTCTTCCTTACACTGGATTCCCTATAAATTATTTAAATTCCCTACATGTTGCTATACTATATTTTCTGTACTGACACTTCTTGCAGCAGTAACAGAGGCCATGTACACAAGTTTATTTTTTACATTTATTGCATTTTATTGCACTTTACCGTGCTTTACTGTTCTTTTGCTCATTTATGCTCTATATACTTGTAATAACTCTTAGAATATGAGAACAGTAAACTGGTCATTCAGGAGGTACACTGCGGTAAACCACGAGACCCAACATATTTTTGCTCATTTATGCTCTATATATATTAAATTAAAATACAACCGACTCCAAAATCCCCGACCGACATAAATACTAAAATGTTAGAGGAATGCAATAACAAAAATGTCCTAATGCAAAATACATTATTGAATTACCCACATGCCCTGCTATGATATGAATGGAAGGATGAATATCATGAGGAGCCTAATCTAACATGGTGAGAGTAGACGCTAACACATTGCTAAACCATGAAGGTGCCACGACACTATGTTGTACAACGCCATGGCTCTAAGATATGCAGTGTCAAGGCATTAAGCCTCACCATGTCAAGGAAATGAACCCATATGCATGCTTAACCTAGTATATAAAAATTTTATGTCCTAAATTACTAAAATTATACATATATAGTAGTTATGGACATTAGTTTTATTAAATATCAATGAATATGTATATATATATATATATATGTATATTCTCATGTGTATATATATATATATATATATGCATTCATTTTTTTATGACATTAAATTTTTGTCAAGCTCAATTTCGAATTGGCCTACGACTTTCCTTTTGCCAAGAGTTACTTTTGATATACTAGAGCTGGCGAATCATGAAGCGTTATTAAATGCCAAAAAAAGAATATTATGGCTTACTATATGATGAATAAAAGGAATAATTCTGGTTTTTAAATGTCAAAATGATGCTGGAGATCAGCTCCATCCCTAAGCTTTAGTCTTGTTCAGGTTTCGAGCTCTATTCCTATCATGAGAGGGGTGAGGCTCTATTTATACAATTCTGATTGCAATTAATGAACAAATATGAATCATCTGATAAGACAGCCTAAAGATGTTTCCTTAATCAGATGGCGTTTGATGGACATTAAAGTATCATAATCATATCATAATTGAGTGGTCTTAGGCTCATTAGATTCGTCATGTCAAGATGCTTGATTCGACTATAAGCTCACCAGATTCAAAATAGTGTTGTTTTGGGCTCGTTAGATTTGTCTTGTCGAGACAATTGTTAAACTTTCCTTTTGCCAAGAGTTACTTTGATATTCTAAAGCTGGCGAATCATGAAGCGTTATTAAATGCCAAAAAAAATAGTAAGGGAGGCATTTACCTACATACCGCCCAATTCCTATGTATATTTACATATCCAACACCTAAACTTTACTTTTTACATTTATACCACCCAAAATTTTCATATCACATAAAAAATAACATTTTATTTTAAAAACTGAAATAGAGACACAAAATGTATTGAAATAAAATGAAAGAAATCAGATCTAATTCCGGAATCTGCAACCTCTCATACAACATATTCAACTCAAAATTTGGGTCACTAAATATTTCCAGTAAAAGAAATCCAAATTATTTTCTATAATATAATTTAAGACAATTATTTAGAAATCCTAAAAAGCAATTGCAATCAATTCAACATAAATACAGAAGTTCCAACATATATACCCAATTTAACTTCTGAATCTCACACAACGATCCAGAATAAATGAAAACAATGCTTACAAGCAGCTTTCATAAATCTGCAACCAGAACTAAATGAAACAATATTGCGTACGGAGTTCAGACACAGAGCTGTGTCCGGACAACGGACGTGATACAGCGGGGCAGAGCTAGAGCTCGGAAATCCGCTGTATCACATCCGTTGTCCGGACTCCGGACGCAATATTTTCTTGAACTAAACAGCTACTGAATTTTTCTTACATGAACAAAAATCACTTTAAATCTTCGCTCTAAACAGCTACTGAATTTTTCTTACATGAACAAAACATCACTTTAAATCTTCGCTTTAAATCTTCGCTACATCAGACGAACAATAAAGAACAGATCAAAAGTTTTCATGGCATGATTGTAGAAACACTAGCAGGGTTCTTCGTAATTGCATGCAGAATATCATTGTAGCTCACAATGCCCACAAGTATGTTTTCTTCCAGCTCGGCTTCTGTCACCCAAACATGTGTTGCCCGGTGCGAAAGCATCTGGGCCATGACCGCTGCGAGAGAGCTTGTCGTCCGGCAGGTGAGAGGTGCGCTGCGGCCCCTATACATGCTCCGCGTTGACCTCCAGCCACCCAATGGCTGCTGGCTTAAGAACCCCATGCTCCGGCTGCTGAATTTCTTGTGCCTGACAGACTCCACAATTCCGTTCTCCAACTGAGAGGTGAGGACGAAGTCCGGAGGCGAGTCCTGGTCCTCATCCTCAGAGCCCATCACGAACTGACCGGCCGAAAGGTTCGACATGGCCCAGGCAGCAGAGACATAGTCACATTTCCAAAGTTTGTATGCCGAAATCTCGCCGATGATCTTCCAAGCACCATCGACCGAGGTCTCCACCACGGCGGCAACACACGGGTTCTGAGGAAAATTGTGGAGGATTTCAAGGGCGGGGGAGGAGGCCTCGATGAAGTGGTAGTTATAACTTAAGGCGCCCAGAGAAGATATTGAGGACAGGGGTATTGGAGCGAGGGCGCCGAGGCAGCCGATGACGAAGCGGACAACATCTTCCCTGGATAGACAGCAGTATTGGATCTCTTTGGAGGATGAAGAAGGGGAGCCACTGTTTTCACAGAAGTTGGTGGTTAAATTTGTGGGAGAAGAGTCAGAATTTTTTAGCCATTTGCCGTTGTAGAGAATGGAAAAGCGCTTGCTGATGCCTTTCCATGCGACACTCTTGCGCACAATGAGGCACTGAACACCCTGTTTCATCATCTCCAGTGCATCAATCAACCTTCAAAGGTGAAGAGGTTCAGAGTTTTGATAAAGTGATGTCATCGTAAAGAAGGGAGAAGATGAAATAAATATAGATTATGATTGTAGAGGAGCAGACAAGGGAAAAACGCATCTTCAAACAATAACTTTAATAAGTATAAAAATAATTGATTCTCTTGAACAAAATTAAAGAAGCAAAAAGACTATGAAATAATTAATGCTAATGTTTCACTCAATAGGATTCATGCAAAGATCTATAGCTACTAGAGACCAAGCAGACAATATGTGGATGAGCATAAAATATTCTAAAGCTATTTTGTAATGCGATCAAGAAAAAAATTAAAGGATATGTTATCATTTGTTGACAAGAAGATGTAAAATAATCAAAACCTATTGATTGTCAAGGAGGATTTAAAAAAATAATGAATCTCAGGTAACAATAAGATTTCAATGATAGGCAATGACGGTGATAACTGATTGAAGCTGTTCAAGAAATATGAATCACTGCAGCCTCAATAAGCCTAATTACCTGTATCATAGGATAAATTCATCTACGCCCCTCAAGCTAACGCACATTTATTATTTACTCAAGTATTTTAAATTGATATTTATTAATCTTTTTCAGATAAGATATTTATTTTTCAATCTTTTCATTTTCTCTATCTTGTGATTTCTCAATTTGATTTTTTCCAGTAGCATCTGGTTATTGCACTACACGTTAATAATAATCTGTAGAGGCATAATAATCAAATAGTTACAAACAAATAACCAGAGTTTGCAAGAGGGAGATGGCAAAACTAGGTGGTCAAAAGAGGTTGGACCGAGCAAATGAACGTTAGGGTTCGTGGCATTACTTGATCTCACCAAAAGTTGATAAAATTTGAAATTCGATATAATTAAAAAATAATACAAACAAGGAAGAACGCTAAAACAACAATAACAAGCCTTTAACCTACTACGTAGGCCGGCTGCATGAATCATTTTTCTCCATTGTGTCCTATTGAGTTTCATATTTTCATTTAACTCTAATAAATTAAGATCATGTTTTATACAACATGCCCAAGCCTATTTAGGTCTACCTCTACCTTTCTTAACTTAATTCAAATCTAAAACATCTACTCTCCTAACTGGATCATCAAATGATTGATGTTTAATGCGACCAAACCACCTAAGGCAACTCTCTCTAATCTTGTCTGCCATTGGAGTTACTCCAACTCTTTCACAAATAAATTTGTGATGTCAAACAAAGAGATAGGAAAAGCAAATTATCCACTTTAATATCAATCTATTATAAAAATCACTAAAAATAAATTTCATAACATCACAAATTATTCTTTGACTTCTTACATGTTATCTTATATTTTTTTTAATTCAAACACATTTTTTACACTTAATAATACTAGTTATTTTATCTCACATAATATTAGCTTCTTTATGAACATCCTAAATCTTATGATCTTGAAATTTACTTGTAAATATAATTTTAATTGCCTTTTTAGTATCCTAATATAGTTTTATGATAATATTTAATTATATTTATCATTTTTTAATTCTTCATCTTAAAATTCAAAATTAAAAATCAATGTAAAGTGTTAAGATTTTTATTTGGAATGACTTTACAATCTTTACAATCTTTAGACGATTCATTTTTTCATAAGAGAATAATCAATTTATTTTTATTTTATCTATTCTTATAACTGATAATATGCATATCTTTCTTTTAAATAAAGTATCAACAATAACGAATTCATAAGCTAAAATAAAATTCAATATGATTCTACCTTTTTATTACACTCTAAAATTATAACCACTATGAATACGTTTCAAAATCTTTTACAACTACACCAACATGCTCATTTATATCTCCAATAAAATTTAATTCTTCAAGAAGTATTATTTGAATTAACTGAGTCATTCCAAAAATTTCTTTTGAATATATATCTAAATTTATTTGGGGAACATAAGCATTTATAACATCAATAATCTTAGTATCAACAATCATCTTCAAAGAGATAACTTTATCTCTAATTATATTAATATTAACAACATTATCTTTCAAACTACTATCAACAACAACAACAACAAGGTTTTATCCCACTGAGTGGGATTCACCATTTCTCAAATAATAAAAAAAATTGCATGTCATTTATAAATCACATGTAGCCTTTACAACATAACACAAGATTTAGTTTGACCTATGAGAGAACATGTTTCTATAAGTTTATAAATGAAGTAAAATTCAGGCATTTAATATTGATAATTATAAGCATTATCAAAGGTGGAACCACACTCATAATGAATGCCAACAAAATCCAAACATTAGGTGCATCATAGTGACTTATTAGAGCAAAGTTGGGCGCTAAAAGAAATAGTTGTTGCATAGACTTTTATTCAATTATGATTTTTTATTTTTTTTATTTTTTTTTTATTTTTGTATATCATGGAATGATAGTCATCAAATTTTCTTATCTTGGAAAAAAAAATAATGATTTTCAAGCTCAATAATATTTCAAATTTTGCTAACTACAAATAGTTTGAATAAGGCTAATGATGATGATTGGTGAGCTCTTCCAAGTTAAAAATTTTGCTAACTAAATTATTTTAGAAAATTACATTGAACAATTAATATTTTTAGCATAGACAAGGATTAGTCTAATATTGACTACTATCTATTCCAATTTTATCACCAATCATGCTTTCTCTTCTATGAATTGAAAAATAACACTCCATCTCTTCTTATGTTTCATTAAACTAATTATCTTCAACATCAAGATCTCTACAGAACATGAAGCTCTTGCACTTAATCAGCTTGTTTCCAAGGCAAATAAGTGTTTCTCAAACTCTTAATAATACTTTTAATGTCAAGTGATGTTAACAATAAAATTTATTCATCCTCATCATTTAGAGCATTTGCAAATCTCTCAAATCAACGAAAGGCACTTGCCTTTTTTCCTCAGTGCTTTAAGACAGAGCGCTCTACTAGGCACGCCTTCATAATGTCACCCGTCTAGGTAGTACAGGAGGGCTATAGCCACAGCTTGGCCTGCCTTAGTACCTCTCACCTTTAATAACAATGATCCTCATCACCATGTTTATAAGAACTGAATAAAATAAATGAGAACAACATGCATGCAAAACAAAAAAAAAATAAAATTTTTAAAAAACATGCAATGGGTTGTATTACTTGTATACAACTTGTCAACCTGGTCAATTCCTATTTCGGAAGTGCCAGGAAACTACCATCACATTATGTCAACAAAAAAGACTAGTTAAACAGGAAGGGTCATGAAGTTGGACTGATCAGACTATTACCCATCCCAAAAGCACCCATGTATTCTCTTGTCAAACAGGGCACGCTTTAAGGCAAATAAGCAATCAATAACACATAAAGCATCGCTATTCACCAACCTACACATGAAGTATCTTGATGTTGGACTGGTCCGGCTATTATCCATCCAAAAAGCACCGATGTATTCTCTTAAAAAACAAAGCATACTTTAAGGCAAATAAGCAGTTAATAACACCAAAAGCGTCGCTGTTCACTAATCTATACAATATCTGCAGATGCATACGCATAACCTAAAAAGGTGGAGATGCTGATGGAATAGATATTGTGAAAAACACTTTCCCCAAACAGGTTGCCTCCAGCTCACAAATTAAAGAACGCTAAGTAGTAAAATTCTTGTTGCATTTAAAACCAAGAACCAACCGAGCAAAAAATTAAATTACCTCCCAGCTCTCAAATAAGACAAAAGAAAAGAGAATACATCCGTAATCCAGGAGATACAAGAAAGTAACTGGCTGCATACCTAGCCGCAGGATCGACCTCTTTAAGCAGCGATGGATTATGTTTAACGACCTCCCTGACTGGTGTCCCCATTGCCTTCTCCCGATCCCCTTCCCTAGCCAGAAACGCCACCACGTCCAATGAATTCAAAATCCCAACGAACCTCGCGGCCCTCTCACTCTCCCCGACAACCTCCTCCCCTTTCCTTCGCCATACTGTGACCGCTCTCTCCGAGCCCTCTCCAATCTCCCCAATCGCTGCTTCCACCGTCTCCCCTTCCCAGAACTCCCTCATATCAGGCTTCCCCACTGTGAGATCTCCAACCACATGATGCAAGAAAACCGCCGCCATCCTACAAGTCCCAGAACTCAATCGATCGCAAGTCCCTAGATTGGGAAATCGCCTAGGGTTATAAAAGAGAGTGAAGAAGAGTCAGGTGGAGGAGTAGGAAGCTACAAACGGGCTTTGAACGTGCAATTATGACATCAGGGAAGAAGAGAAGAGGGGCGGAGCTAACGGTGGCTAGGCCGGCTGCCATGTAAGAAGACCGGAGGGGAAATGCCCATCAAAGGTTCAGGGTTCTGCCGAAATCGCCGGGAGTAGAACGAGAGGCGTGATCAAGTGGCGGTCGCCAGATGGGGATGGAAGACGGGATTCGCCCACGTTCTTGCAGTTTTATAGATGGCCAAAGTCGTTGGATCACGTATAGACGTATAGTGGTGGAAGTGTAGTTGCGGTGAGCTGCAGGTAACGTTACCGGTAAAAAATTGATTTTTTTATTTTTTATTTTTTGGGGAAATTTGTCTTCATGTGTTTGAAATAGTGCTGTTTGGACAAATATTTCATACATATATTGAAAATATGCCTCAATCATTGATTTAGATTAAAATACATTCATTGTTATAGATGTAAAACTATGAATGTTTCAATTGTTCAAATTTTTGACAAAGGGATCATTTTTCCAAAATTTTTGGCAACATCTTCTATTTGGAACATGTTCTTTTATCCTTTGTTATTCTTGAAGTAGAATGCATTCGTTGGCCATTGTCATGAGAGCACTCCTCCTAGGTTACAATGGGATGAAGATGGGCTTGACACTTACACTCGCTGCGTGTTAGAAAATTCTCAATGGTTGAGACATCTTATCATCTTAAGCCTTAGCTCAGTAAAATTTTTCAATACATGCACAGATAGAAATACAAAATATAACTAGATTATTTAGCAGACAACTTTGGAAAGAGAAAAAAAAATCATGGGCGACATACCATTAACAAATTTCTATCATCTGACAATAATCTTAAAGCATTTTTAGTAAGAAAAATTCAAAATTCAAATACAAGATAATTCAGAAATCCGATTTTAATAAGTTTATAGTCAAATTGACCATCTCGACGAAACAAACCCAATGATATCAAAATTGCTTCAATTTTAATTTAATCAAGTTCAGATAAAGCCATTAAAACATATTTGGAGGCTTTAGATCGTTAAGTGAATAAATAAACTTCAAATTTGAAATACTTATAGTCCAATCCAGCGTCTCCTTGAGAGGAGTACAACAGTCTTATGCTCGCTTAATTCTAAGGTCATTAAAACCCTTAAATCATTAAGAAAATATATACGATCAAGATAGATCAATATTGGTTGTTTGATCAGGTAGTTACGAGAGTTATTCACCAAATAACCAAAATGTCCCTCCCTTAGAGGCTATAAATAAACCTCATTTCTTCACTTAATGAGGAGAAGAGATAACTGAATTTTAGTGTTGTTCGGTACCGAAGACCAACATAATTTCCAGCCTCTGTAGTCGTTGACCACCATCAATCACTGCTTGCCATCCATTGTCTCTCGCCGTCAACGAACTTTGCTTGCTAATGATGTATCATAAATATGGTGTAACGAATAACATTTTGTTCAAGACATAGCAATAAATTCTAGCCTCTGTAATCGTCGACAACCGTCTGTTGATCGTCGTTGTCATCCCTGATCGCGTTGTTGGTGAATTCATCTTTCTAACGATGTATCCCAAATACAGTGCAATAAAAAATGCATATTGAAAATCCAATAATAACTCCAAGCGAAAAGTTTTACGACCATTATATTCAGAATACGACAACTTTCTCTGGACTTTTAAAGTATTCTCTACGTTGTATGCAGACAAGTGTTATATTTAGTGTTTGTAATTATGTTTTTCCAATTGTAAGAAAATGGTATACGTTAGTACTTACACACTTATAGTGGATTATTTCGTCTCAGCTTTACCATGTGGCTTTTTCCTTTTCTAAAGTTTTTTCGCATAAAAATCAATGTCTCTTCCTGTTTATTATCTTTTATCTTTGTGTGTGTGTTGGATCTTCATGCAAAGCTAAGCTATTAAATTACCACTCTATTGCCGTGAATCCTCTGACACAGAGTAATGAGGTTTGGCCTAGTTAAAACAATATAGTAGAAAATTAATATTTGGGTTTGGCCTAATTAACTGGGGTTTGACCTAATTAAAACAATCTAGTAAAAAACATAAGTGTTTCCACTTGTTACTTTTTTTT
>NW_018164718.1:1315426-1339885 GCF_001263595.1 Phalaenopsis equestris | reverse complement strand
ATCTCCTGCAGGTATGCATGTTTGTTCTTCACTAAAACCTTGAAATCAATATCTTCTCCAGATGGTTGTTTCCATATAAAATTATGTAGCGTGGTCATTGAAACAATTATCTTTACCTATTTTTGAAGAAATACTTTAACATATCTTGGAGTATGATCCACTTCTTTCATACACTGAACGCTCTCTTGATAACACTTTGTAATGACTAGTGTCTTTTATTGAAGAATTCATTCCTCCCCTAATAACTTGACTGCTGCGCTCAAAATCAGAAATGCAGTATCTCGTGTCAGGGAAGGGCTTTAAGAAATTTCAATGTTAAAGATTTGAGTGATATGCGTGTAAGTATGAATGTTTAGTTGTTTGATATGTAAATACATAAGAATCGAGTGGTATGTAAATGCTCCAAAAATAAATTCATCACATGCACATATACATGGAAGAGAACTATCAACAGGGAAGCCTCATCGACACCACCTCCAAATAACATTGAAGCCCCATCGAGACTGACAACACCACCTCGAGCACCAAACAACCAACATAAAAATAAATTCGCCACATGCACATCACACATGTAAATTCATAAGAATTGAGTTGTATACATGTAAATGCCCCAAAAAGAAATTCATCACACAGGGAGGAAAACCACAGGCAGGAAAGCCCCATCAGCACCACCTCCACGTGACAATAGGGCCCCATCCACGTAACAATAAGGCCCCATGGAAAACACGTCCACATAAGAGAGAAACCCCTGTCGACACCACCTCAAGCACCGCACTACCTCAAGACCAACCCACCAACATAAGAATAAATTGATCACATACACATCACACATGTAAATACATAAGAATTGAATAGTATGTATGTAAATGCCCCAAAAAGAAATTCATCACACATGGAGGAAAAAAAACCAACTTGGGAGCCCCATCGACACCAAACCACTAATATAGAAGAAAACCAAGAAGCTCAACAAGATAGAAAAAAGTATAACAAAAAGCAACATACCACCGTACCACTGAACAAAAAACATACCACCTCAAGCACCAAAGCACCAAACCACCTTAAAGCGAAAAGTGACACCACCATTTACAACCTCAAATACCAAGAACCAAACCACCAAAAGAAGCCAGATCGACACCACCATTTACAACCTCAAACAAAAAGCACCAAACCATAATAAAAGGAAAACCAAGAACGTAATATGAGAAAGACAGAGATAAAACACACATAATCAAACCACCAGAGGATAACCGAGAAAGATTGGAAGGTGAACAATACATACAGAGAGAGACGTCGCCAGGCGACAACAATGAAGATGAATGGAGGGGAGAAGGGGCGAAGAATGCAAATCTGCCCTAAAGCCACAACGAAAGTCGAATAGAGGGAGGGGGTGAGGGACATAATGGGTACATAGCATATTTAAGCGGGATAGGTTTGTAATTTCTAGCCCAAACCACAATCTAGGCCGCGAGCAGCCCGGCCCCTTCGGGATTTCTCCGTTCTGATGCATGCTGACAAAAAACAAAGGAAAAGTGGGCTCCCAAACTGTCACGACCCGACCCGAGGCTTAAAATTAACCAAGACGGGAACGAACGACTGGAGGGTGAGAACTAAGTTTTCTATATTTCTTTAAAATTTAATAAATGAAAAAAGACATTCAAATTAAATTAAAGCGGTAAATTAAAAATTATTTCGTCACTGATTTTCCACATCTTCTATAAATATTATCCATTATATCGCTCATCTTTTAATAATTTAATTAACCTGAAAAGTTAGATTAACAATGAGCTAAACAAGTCAATGAATACTCATATTCATAAACTACAGCAACACAAAGAAAAAGAAAGCAAAATATATGTCTGATAAACTTTTAATAAATTAATATTAACATTTAAGATGTTATCAATGAATCTTACTATATCAATAACATATCAATGTCATTCTATATGTATAACCGTCATAAGATCGCCGTCTAAAAATTATATAATTTAAGATACTTTAATATCAATATTCTTTTCCATATACGCGCATGAGTACCTTAGCATTCCCCCGCTAGTATCATAAAGAGGCAATTTCATCATAATCAAGCATACACACACAAGCAGACTATAAAAATATTATTTTTTTATAATAAATATTACATCCTCATTTGTATAGTTATCTATAATCTTATACAAGATTTAATGATAATTTACCTCGCTGCAGGCGTTAGGGCGTCGTTTCTGCTTGAGCTGATTTCGCTGGGCTCTTCAAAGGGTTTCCGCTCCTCGTCTGTTTGCTGCAAGCTGACTGCTCAAGCTGAATTCGTAGCCGCTCCTAGTCTGTTGGTTGCAGGCTGAAGAGCTGAATTTCGCAGGGGTCCTCGACATCCGCGTCCGCTTCTGCGATTTCTGCAGGCTGTGTCCTGTTCGTTGCAGGCTACAAGGCATTGTGATTTCGCAGGGCTTGAGGTTTCCGCTCCTTGTCTGTTTGCTGTAGGCTAAAGGGCGTCGTTCTGCTCGAGCTGAATTCGCAGGCTTCTTCAAAGGGAATTCTGCTCCTGGTCCGTGTTTTCTGGATTCAGATTTTGATCTCTTCTTTTCTTTCTTCACTGTTCTTAACGCCACACCTTCATCTATTAGGGATGGCTTCGGACAGATCGTATGCTACCGCCCTTGCGGGTGTTCACGCCTCAAGTACACCTAAATCGTGTTCTTTCCCTCCTTCGTTTGAGTGAAAGGAGGATATCAAGAAACCTGGTAGGAAGAATGAGAAATCTGCCATATTTTTTATAGAAGCTGAAGGTATTCAGCTTGCTTCCTCCTGTCGACTGAATTTGGTCAGGAAATTTCTTTATGACCATCCCAAAATGGAGCTGATTTGTAATTTGAGCTTAAGCACAAAATTTGAGCTTAAGCACCTAATTGGGGATGGAAGATTGGACTGTTAGATGAAAACACATTCTCATACAAATTAATAATGAAGAGGATTACACACGTTTATTTGCTAGAAGGATAATCTGGATTGATAACAGAGCAATGAAGATTTTGAAATGATATGCGAATTTTGACCCCCAGACAGAACCTCCGATCATTCCGTGTGTCAATTCCTTTGCTCTATCCCACAGCTTCATATATGCCTAATGTAATGACGCTGCCTTGATATCATGTGAATACTTCCGATTACTACCACTCGAGTCTTCTCCAAAAGTCTATATTTGATCCTACAAAGGGTTTGCGTGAAACTCCACAATCTTCTTCATCATTTATTCTAGTGTCATGAAACTCTCTTTCATAGACGAGAATCGTCCCTCCATGGTCGAGAAACACTCCTCCATTTTATATCTGATTTGGTTCAACTCTCCTTCTAAGTTCTCCTCCAAGGCATATACTTTCTTGGCCGCCATTACTCTTAGACGGGATCACAACGATGGAACACATGTACATTGTGATCCCATTGTTGGCTTTCAAGCTAGCTCGAGTCACGACTATATTGCAAGGTTTTGTCATGACAACAGATCTTGTATGTGGCAATCTTGTCGTAGGCTTCCCAACGCGCTCGACTCACGACTGTATAGCGAGGTTCAGTCACAACGACGAATCTTGTAAATCACAATTTAGTCGTAGGATTCCCAGCTTCCTCGAATCGCATCGTTGTTGTATCGCGAGGTTCAATCATGACAACGAATCATATATGCCCCGATCCAATAGTAAGCTTCCCAACTCACTCAAGTCGCAACTGTTTTGCAAGGTTCAATGGCAATGACAGAACCTGCACGCCACGATCCCATCGTTGGCTTCCAAGCGACTGAAATCATGCTTGCATTGCAAGGTTCAGTCATGAAGGCGAACAATAAGCCATGATCCTGTTGTTGGCTTCCCAAATGTCGAATACACTGATAGCAATTTGATAGGAACTTCCATAGAAATTAAGGTAAAATATTTTTTTTACTTCAGCACAAAACACAACTCAAATACATAAAATATAAACACCTACAACTCGAGAGGTAGGCAATCTCTCCCAAACCCTAACTCCTAAGACTCAAGGCAACGATCACTTACATCACATAAGCCAACTCTAAACATATTAAGTCCTATTTATACCCCATAATAATAACTAAAAAATGACTAAGTTGCCCTTTTAGTTTTACATCCAAGTCTTCAAACTATTTTGGCAGGCTTGGCGTCGACTTAGTAGAACACGAGGCGGACGGTGTCGTAGGCACCGCTCTAACGGAATATTCATTATAATGACCTAAAAATCCTTACACAAATGTGAAGTAAAATAACTTGATCAAGGACATGTCATCAAATCTTGAAGATCCGGAAGCAGAGCTTATTACTCTACCATAGAGCTTGATCAAGGACATGTCATCAAATCTTGAAGATCCAGAAGCAGAGCTTATTACTCTACCATTGCCTGAGGGCTTATCATTTTGATATTATAAGGGCTTTCAAATGTGACTTAGCAATCTCTCGATTAAAGGAAAGTCAAACTATGGGTCATATGGCCTCACCCATTAAACAAAGACAACCTCAACTGAGTGAGTGTCATGTCATCAAGTCCAAAAGACCAAGAGGTAGAGCATATTACTCTATCATTAGATTTTCCCAAAGGGAAGGCTTATCATTTTGATATTAAAAGGGTCTATAAATGTGACTTTACAATCCCTCCATTAAAAGAAGGTCCAATTGTGGGTCATATAGCCTCACCTTACAAGCAAGTAACTTTGAGTGAGTGAGTTAATTAATTTATTTATTTATTCATCGATTCATTGATTCATTGATCCATGAGTGAGCTAGTGAGTTCATTATGTATCATGCCCCTTTACGTCCTACTGATAACAAATGCATGAAGCCTGCCATCTTGACAACAATAATGAATTTTGGCCACTATGTGCTTCCAAAGACGCATATGATTTATATAAAATAGTTGTGGAGAGTGCAAGTGATGCTAGTTAGCAGAGTAAATAGGTTGATGATGCCATGGATGCAGTGTTGACAGGCATAGTTGAGTACATCAGTAAAAGTGTCGCATGCATGGTGTTGATGGTGTTATTGATGGGTGCAATGACATGGGTATTAGTGATATAACCATCAACATGTCTGACATTTTTGGTGAACATAGTTCAAAGAAGGGGATGATGGCATCAAAGACATGCCAGATCAATGAGGGTCTGGGATGTCATAAGTGAAAGTCGTTGGTTTGAAGTGGTATAAGCTAAAAGTGTTGAGCTTGCAGCCTATTCAACCTGTTAAACCTACACCTCAATACACATTATTGGAAAATCGGCTAAATCTATGCAAATATAGATATCTAAAAATAATGGACATATAAAAGATCAATTGCACAAATTTAATGTAGGATCACCTAGTTGATGGCTACAACATGCTGTATCTGCCATAAATTTTACTATTGATTCTGAGGAATTATAAACTTAATTTTTAAAAACAAACATTAGAGACAACTTCCCCTTACAAAGTAATAAAATAAAGCAATTAAAATATAATCAAATTCTTATAAAAAAAAATCTTGATGTAATAACAACAAATATCGATTTCATTTTACCTAAGACTAAAGTGTTTTCTTCATACGAAAAAAATAGACTAACCAACTTAACAACTGTTGGTGCCACATAATCTTTTTAAAATTGCTTGGCATCCTATGCCACTATGGTAAAATCATGGGAAGATTCCTCTCTATCTACTTTCCATCAATTCTCATAATGGAAAGAAGGTAATTACAGTTAAAAATGATCCAACATCTTTTTCCCTCACATAAGAGACTCTTTCAAAGCTCACAATCCATTACTAAAACCCGATATAACCCGAGGTGTAGTGATAAGGTCCTCATCTCTTGAAAAATCGACAGAAGAGATCATTATCTGAATAGCTACTTGCTGCAATGATGGGTCTTAAAAAAAGTTGAGAGTCCTGGGTAGGTTAAACATTAAGTGGACAATAGAGCAAGAAGCTCCTCATGCAAATCCCTAGGTGGGTTTACCACTATTTTCAATGCAGCGATTGCACAAGGAGCAATGAAAAAATCTAATCAATCAAAGGTCCCAAAGAGGGTTCAATATTGAGTGAATCCTAGAAGGGCGTAAGGTTCATTTATAGGTCCCTCACCCTTCTAAATCATCAAGATGAGCTCACAAATGACCAAACGCAATATAAATCGGTCCATATACATTCAAAATCTCCAAGAGAAACTCCTCATTAATTGAACCCAAAGAAGTGGCATTTAACAAAATGAAATGGTTCTAACAATCAATAGTAAACCCTAAGAGGGCATATGTTATGACCTTAGGATATTAAAGAGCCATCAATTTGGAACTTATCATCTTGAACCCCTAAGCAACTCCTCGCTTTGCAGCATCAAAATTGATATATCTAGCACCCTTGAGAGACAGCCAATATTGATGTTGAGTGATCATAGTAAAAAAATCTTTGACTGGCTTAATTGATCCAAGCAACACTTACGGACTTCTCATAAAAGTTTCACAAATAAGAGGCAACTATAAGGTTTTGTAATAACATATTTGATTAAGCATAGTTTTTTTAAAAATGTGTAATCTCAAAACCTCCATAAGAAGCTGATTATAGTCTAAATTGCCTCAATTTGACTAAACTGGAGAACAAATAGTCCAAATTTTGCTCAAACCACAATTGGATCGATAAAGTAAAATTAGGTATATTCACGCTAGAATCAATCAAACCAAAGTGGAATACGCTTACACAAAATAAACTTGATCATTATCGATTTCACAAAGGCCACATGAACCGACCAAATCAAGACAATTACCTCCATCAACCAACTATAGATTAGAGCAATGGCATGGAATCACCAACTTTTGTGAGCCCAAGCATTGGCACTCCATACCAACAAATCGGCCTCGATGTTCTAACCATTAGTGAGGAGCTCTTTAGCAATCTTGACTACCAATGAAATGCCCTCAGTCATCCATGGAAATTAAAGAATCCCTAAATCTTCTTCAATTTATTGTGGCCACTATGCTCCGCTTTGCCATTGAGATCTTTTCAAAACACTCTTCTCAGAAAGAGAGAAGATTATATATTTCTCTACAGGAGTGATGATGTTTATTTTTCAGTATCTTTGTGAAAAAGCTATATTCATCAAAATTTTTCCTACAAAAAAGTCGACCACATTTCTACATTATAAAACTGCTATTTGTTTTCTTTATCCTTTAATATCCACCATTCATCAATTAAAAGGGCGAAGTTCAAATGTTTTCTTTATCCTTTAATATCCACCATTCATCAAAAAGGGCGAAGTTCAACGCGAAGTTCAAGCTAAAGATGTCCAAATCGAGATATCTCAATCCCCACATGTACTTTTAAATCCTTTCCTTCAAGTCTCTTAAAGAGCCAAATAAACAGAGGCTTAATTTTGCATTAAGATCTCTCGACCAAATTAAGGAATGAATGATGGGTCCAAACAAAATTATTTGTAGCCTCCAAGCTTGATATTCATCACATTGTCGCCTCTAAACCCAGACCAATCTTGACCTCCATTACCAAGTACAACCCCACTTGCTTAGCCAAGCCATCTCTAAGAACACCCAATAACGGTCATATGCCTTCTCTCCCAATAACGGTCATATGCCTTATCTCATGAACCCTCTTTAGTTATCATAATTTAACCCAGATTAACCAAGGTCGGTCCACTACTGTTGCTGGTTATAGAATGCAAGACGCCATAAGTCGGATAAAATCGTCCAAATGATATCTCATCCTACTAATGAGATATATTATATTAGTTAAATCTTTATTATCTAAAGTAAATAAAAGGGATATGACAAGGAATCCAAAAGGGGATGCTCCATCCTAGTCAGACAATTTATCACTAATTTGATCGTCTGAAATGCTCACCGGGGTAAACCTCTAAAGTGTTCTAAAATCATTCTTTTAAGAAGGGGTATGTAATAAGTTCATTCATTTTGAATTTTAAAAATGGCATAGAAGTAACGAAGAAACATCAAAAGTGCAATTTGAAGGTGCTTCTGAAATTGGAGTTGCATAACTCGAACCACAATACTTGAGCCCAATGCTAATAAAATGAAATCATAATTGAGACTAAGGCTCGATTAAATTACCCAGCACTTGTCATTTATCGGCAATTCTCAATCATCCATTCTAGCAGATAAGAAGTAAATACACTCGATGTACTAGTTAAAACTAAATATTGTATGTACATAATCAAGCTCTAGGAAATGGGAATGATTCAAAAAATAATAAGGGAAATTCATGTGCATACCACATAACTTGTATTGATTTTCATATCTAGCACCCAAAAGCTGATATTTACACTTATAACAGCTTGGTGTCATAAACCTATGCATGAAAAGGTGTATTTCACGTTTAAAAAGATAGTGATAGAGGTATCTTTCATATGATGTTAAGGACAAGAGTCGTATGGATGTAATTTTGAATGTTTAAGCTTTAGATAAGTATACAGATTGGAATTGAAGTAATCATACAAACCAAATACCCACTAAGCATTTTAGGGCTCTTATAAGGTATTTGGGAAGCTGATTTCACCAGAATGTGGTTGTGGAATAGCGAGAGAAGGCTAGTAAGAGTGGTTGACGGTGTTTGGAAGAAATTGTGGGGATAAATCTGTTGATGCACAGCATCTGGCTGAAATCAGCAAGTTGGATGGTGAAATGGTGAAATATGGGTGGTGAGGAGGTTCCACCACCTGTTTCCTGAGCAAGATACAAATGCGTCACTTGCAAAAGAAAATGATACAACACTCCGAATAGCATAAATGGAGAACAAAATCTCCCAAAACATAACTCACTAACTAGTTGTCCGAAAACAGTAAATGCACACATATATAATCTTCTAATAGAAATTACTCTAATTACAAGAGAAATAAGAAAGGACCAAAAATGAAGAAAAAAAAGAAAACTTACTGAAAATAAAAGTACAAAAAAAGTCGTGATAAGTCGAAAATAGATATTCCCCGACTGCGGGAGTCAAGGACTGTGGAATTGCGAAAAAATTCCGAACTGCAAGAAAGTCTCACACCCCACACAACTTGAGATCGCGAGATCCTCAAATTGCGGAAATCCCGTGATCACAGAAAATCTTGCATCTGCATGAGACCAAACGCGGTTCCACCTCTCGCCTCCCCCGTTCCCCTCGCGTCCCACATTAATTTGAGTTAAAAACTGGTTTTTAGCAGCCAGAGTTCATATTAGAATGTTAACTGCAATAAATCAGATTTCATGAAATGTCAAGGGCCTGCAAGAAAGTCCAATTCTGAAATGTAGAACCTCAAATTCGCATGCAATTGTGAAGTTATGGGAGAAATATGGAGGAAAATAAATTAAGGGAAACAAAAAATAAAACATAAATCTACGGCAATGCGTCAAAGTAATCTGAAACCCCAGAAAATGGATTGAAATATGCATATACTTGATTATAAAGAAGGAAGATTTACATATATACCACTCAATTCCAGCATATTTGCATATAACACCTATACTTCAATTTTTAGGTCCATTTCAGCTTTTAAAAGTTGAAAGTGGTATTTTTAATGTGCTATGAAAGATTTGGGTGGTATAAATATAAAAAATAAAGTTTAGATGTTAGATAAGTAAACACATAGGAATTGGGTGTTATGTATGAAAAAGGCCCAAAGTAAAATTACTGCAGAGATCAAAAGCCTCGAACAGGCTAATGGAATTGGGCATATTTAGCATAAATCTTTAAACATTGAAAGCTGGTGAAGGAGAATTAAAATATTCAACCAAGGTTCGAAGGTTTTAAATTGCAATAGCAAGGAACTGAGTAATAAAAGAGTCACGTTTTTTAACAAGCTTTGATAAGCAGAGCAATTTTGCTGATATAGGACAAGGAGTTCAGAAAGAGAAGCTGAAAAGTATAACTTATACTTGCCAATGGATAAACTTCTTCTATAGGTGTTCCAGGTTTCAAAGCCACAGCTGGTCGCATGCCCCTCAACTTGATTCCTTGGATAAGTTCTTTCCAATTCTCTACATCATGGAAAGAAGAATTAGATCAATCAATGACGAGAAATCAAGAAAAACGAACAACATCAAAGCATACTTAAGGCCCGCTTGGTATCAATTTTATTTTATGTTTTTGTATTTGCTTTTTTTTTTAAGAGATGTTTATTTAATATATTGTTTGTATGTTTTTATATTCTATTTTTAAAAATTAAATCAACTCGTTCTTAAAAATACTCAAAACAACTTCTGTGCTTTTAAAAAACATTCTTGCAATCAAACATATTTTATTGTGAATCAAAACATAAACAAAATAAAATAAAATTGAAAAATAAATAAATAAAAGTGAACAGCTCCTTTACAAACCAAGCTCAAAAGTGCATAATACCACCAACAAACATAAAGTTTAAGCTGGTATTAAAAAAAAAAAAACAAAGATGATACCCACCTTTGGAAACTTCAATGTGAAATGTAAAGCCTGAAGCGCCAGCCTTAGCTAAGGGCTCCACATAGTCTATGGGATTTGTCACCATAAGATGGCAGTCCAAATACGCCCTTTAAAGAATCAAAAATGAAAATTTTAATGTTTATTAATTTATGAAATATGCCAATCCTAAAAACATAAGATGCAAATAAAGCGTAGTACTTTGTATGCTTTCGCAAACTTTCAATGACTGGAGCTCCAATGGTTAGATTTGGAACAAAATGCCTGAGAGAGAAAAAAAAAAAAAAAAGCAGAAGGCCATGTGATCCGCTTTCTAAAAAACAGTTATTTGAATAATAAACCTCTAAAAATTCCTTACTACGAAGACAGAGATGGAGGTCACTTTTTTGGGTTTAAATTTACTGCTAATTAAGAAAATTAGTTTAATTTCAACTAGTACAGAAAGAATTTCAACATCAACAGCTTGAATTATTAAAGAACACATGGGTGTTATGCTTCAATAAGCTGAGCAATTAATCCCATCATTCTAAAAAAATAATGAAATGGAATTTTCTCCTTTTATGGTCTGCAAACATAAATATAATGTTAAAACTACCATGGTACTGTTTTTAATTTATCATATTAGAGTACATAATATAGAAAAATGCATATTCTCCTGCACTGTTTATTTTGTATCTTCCAATTTATATAATCTTTTAACCCAATATCACATCATTAATTAATGCATTTAAGATATCAGTATATTTGCTAAAAATATACTATCTTATGCAATTTATATTTGGCTAATTATCTGACTTTTGAATGCACATAATATGTGAATATGATATACAAGTCATGAATGCTCTAGTTCATGAAAATGATATCTTCGCTTGGCATAGTGGAGTGGAAAGAAACCATAGTGCTTAACATTTAAAAATATTCAAGTCAAATGTATCTTAAGCAATGCCTACCACCAATAACTTAATTGAGACCTCCAAAATGGTTTAATGTTCAAGTCACAACCAAAAATAAATACATATAGCAGTAAGGAATAATAATCACTTTCACAAACAATACAAACTATAACTACCACGGAACATCTTGATATACTTCTCAAATTTCAAATTAAATATACTTTCGAGAGGGCTACAAACAAACCAATATGTTCAATAATGTTTTGATCGAATAAAGTAAAAGCTCAAAATAATCCCATGATTATCAATAGGTGGTAAATTTAGTCCCAAAAATTTGCAATGCTTCAATTTAATTTCCTGATTATTGAAAGTAATCAAAATCACAAAATATTTTTTTAAGGTTTCTTCTTCTTTTCTTATACTTTTAAATTTAAATTTAGGTTTTTTTTTATGAAAGCAAATGATTAAAAATATTTGTTAGGATTTTCTGGCAGCTGAAGTGGTGTCTGGAGAGACTTTCGTCTACAATTTTCATTGTTTAAAGGTAAAACTCAAATCCAAGATTTCTCTTTTCTATCATTTCAAGAATTTTGAAGTATTGGTTCAATTAAATCAAAGTTTATTTTACTTAAATATAAAAGAATATACAGTATATTTATTTAAAAATATCGCATAAATTGTATATTAAAGATAGCATTGTTCATGAAAAATAAGATAATTAAAAATTAAATACAATATATTAAATGCAGATAATTATAAATATTTTTATGATTTGACAATCTTATTAAGTATAAGAAATGGTAAAGATTATATGACTAAAATGTATCTGAACTTCAATTAAATTAACTATAATATGAAATTCTCTTAAATTTTATCTTATGAAATACTTAAATAAAATTCTCTTAAATTTTATCTTATGAAATACTTAAAAAAACCTTCTATTATTTTGATTTCATTAATAGAAGGTTTAATGTTTATACTTAAAAAAAATCTTAAAAATACTTAAAAAAACGTATTTTATCTTATGAAATGCGAGCTCTATATATTGATTTAATGTTTATAATTATTTTGATATTAGTATCATTTAGTAATGTAAAAGATATGCTTATTAGTAACTATCATAATTAGATATAAATAAATATTATTTAAGTTGAAAAAAAACCTTCGCAGAGTTAAGATTTTGATTTCATTAATTATAATAGAGGATAATTAGAAATAAATTGGGATCAAAATATTAATCTATTTATTGAAAAAAATAACTTAATTATCAAAGAGAGCAGTGAATGCAAATACATAGGAGTAACAATGAAAAGTAATTAAAGAGAAAATTATAAAGAACGATAATTTATCAAAAAAAGTGAAGAATTCGATTAACAGGGATTTGCATGAATCATAGATTTTATTATTATGTTTTATAAGTTCTCAGTGTCAAAGTAAGTAGTAGTAAAAAATTCAAGCTAGCAATTCGAAGATCACATAGTTTAAAATGATAACTGAGATGAATAATTGTATTTCTGAATTTCATTACTATCTTCTACTGTTGAACCTTATGCATTTAACTTATATATTTTTAATTCAAAATCTTCATATTCTTGTGACCTAGGAGCGTATCCCGCAGGTCAAGAAAGCAGGATTGCACCCCGCATGCGATCGATTCTGTGCAACCTGACCGTTCGCCTGAACCAAACCGGTCAGATTTTCTCCCTTCTGAGGAGTCAGTCGGTCCTTTTAGGCCACTCCTAGTCAGAAAGCAGGATTGCACCCCGCATGCGATCGATTCTGTGCAGCCTGCCTGAACCAAACCGGTCAGGTTTTCTCCCTTCTGAGGAGTCAGTTGGTCCTCTTAGGCCACTCCTACTTATCTTCTTATTATTATTCATGATGTTTTAGGTTTAGTTTTCCGTGTTTTTTGTTTAGGACAACCGCCAACGCATGTGTTGCTCCCTTTGAGAGTTGTATCTAAGGGATTCGGTGGTGCTCCGGTTCCATCTCTCTCCCGTTGTTTTGCTTTATGCATGTTTTTGTTTGACTGTTGTTTTCTTTCTTCTTCTCGTGTTTCCAGTACGTCTAGGGTGTGGGAGAGAAGATATACCTCTCAAAAGTAGATAATCGTTGTATCATGCTTCTTTTCCTTTGATTTTCGTAAGAACAATCCTTATTTGTGTTTCTTTCACCTATTCGTTGCCGTTTCGTTGTGATTTGTTCGCTGATTTTGGTTCTGAGACGTATCAAGAGACCATGACAGTTTGATCACCGGACTCAGGATTATAGGTTTAGGAACACCTACTCCAAAGGTAGCAATCACATAGTCTTACCTACTACGGAGTTCGAGATTACATGTGCTTTTACCAGCATAGAAGCATCAGGAGAACCAATCTTGGTGATGACAAAGGACCGCGTGACAGAGAGGTGGTTACAGCACAAGGCAACCTGTATAGAGAGAGTTTCAGGACATTGTCATTGACAACTTAGCACAAGAGTTGTCACCATTCGGGAATATTCTGATCACCATCACTTCAAATTGGGTTGAGTCAATCTGGGTTACTTTGGGAGGATTCAATAGTATATACATGACACGTAGACCCAGTTTAGTTTCGGTAGTGTATTCCTTAAAAATTGGACTGATATGGGTCTTTACTCGCAAGTGAGGAACGTTCATTAGGTGTTTTGGGTATCAGTGCAACAAGCTGTGGGATCTGGATGCTCATATCATAGCAAGTGAGGACCCTTCAACCCTGAGGGGTGACAACAACTCTGCCACCTTCAACGTGCTGACAGAAGCTTTGGTAAATGAAGTCGAAGCTCCTCTGACCCCGAAAGATTGACTTAGGAGTAGGATGCTCTCAATGCGCGATAGAACTATCGCAAGATTGCTTGGGCAGACTTGTATCTTCCAGTCCAAATAAACCATGGGTCGAGTGGTTGATCTGATTGCTAGTGGTTGCCGCCCATTTGTTGGAGGCCACTCCTCTTTACCCTAGGCTATATGTATGTATGTATGTATACATGTATATATATATATATATACATGTATACATACATACATACATATAGCCTAGGGTAAAGAGGAGTGGCCTCCAACAAATGGGCGGCAACCACTAGCAATCAGATCAACCACTCGACCCATGGTTTATTTGGACTGGAAGATACAAGTCTGCCCAAGCAATCTTGCGATAGTTCTATCGCGCATTGAGAGCATCCTACTCCTAAGTCAATCTTTCGGGGTCAGAGGAGCTTCGACTTCATTTACCAAAGCTTCTGTCAGCACGTTGAAGGTGGCAGAGTTGTTGTCACCCCTCAGAGTTGAAGGGTCTTCACTTGCTATGATATGAGCATCTAGATCCCACAGCTTGTTGCACTGATACCCAAAACACCTAATGAACGTTCCTCACTTGCGAGTAAAGACCCATATCGGTCCAATTTTTAAGGAATACACTACCGAAACTAAACAGGGTCTACGTGTCACGTATATACTATTGAATCCTCCCAAAATAACCCAGATTGACTCAACCCAATTTGAAGTGATGGTGATCAGAATATTCCCGAATGGTGACAACTCTTGTGCTAAGTTGTCAATGACAATGTCCTGAAACTCTCTCTATACAGGTTGCCTTGTGCTGTAACCACCTCTCTGTCACGCGGTCCTTTGTCATCACCAAGATTGGTTCTGCTGATGCTTCTATGCTGGTAAAAGCACATGTAATCTCGAACTCCGTAGTAGGTAAGACTATGTGATTGCTACCTTTGGAGTAGGTGTTCCTAAACCTATAATCCTGAGTCCGGTGATCAAACTGTCATGGTCTCTTGATACGTCTCAGAACCAAAATCAGCGAACAAATCACAACGAAACGGCAACGAATAGGTGAAAGAAACACAAATAAGGATTGTTCTTACGAAAATCAAAGGAAAAGAAGCATGATACAACGATTATCTACTTTTGAGAGGTATATCTTCTCTCCCACACCCTAGACGTCGTTGGAAAAGAAGAAGAAAGTAAACAACAGTCAAACAAAAACATGCATAAAGCAAAACAAATCTTAGGTTATCCCTCTTAATAGAATCCACCACCTACATTTCAAAAACTTTCCTTGCCAACTTTTCCTCAAAACTCCTTTAATTTGCCCTCATTGAACACGTGATTATGGCCTTAATGGACCCCACTCTCTCAAGGTTCGCTTCTACAGCCACCTTGCCCGCTCCGCTTCTTCACGAGGCTCAGACCGACCCGCCAGTAAGCTAGTTGGTTGTGTGATTTCCGACCAGTCTAAGGTGGACCGACACTGTTCTGGCTGTAACATCTAACAAAATGTGATTGATATTCATTGGCACTATGTGACGCCACACCTGATCCTATAGTCGTTTCCCAATCGAAAGTTTGACGAGATAACTCCTATCAATGTTGACACTGTTCTCCTTCAACCACGTTATGTAAGACCGTTGAAAATGTCTCTGAGTCATGAGGCTCAATTTATCCACTATCTATATTGGCACTGCATTCTTAATGCTCCCTCCAATGATGAGACAGCATAACATTCATTTATCAATGCCTCAGGTGTAGAATATACTGTGGTAAAGTCACCATTGCTCCCTCGTATTCTCAGTATATAAGACCCTCACAACCACCAGCATCTCCCTCATCTGGTGGGATTCGGTACTCCTCACCCTGGTCTTCAGCTCACTTCCTAAACTGCCTCTGGGTCACTCACTTCCTCAATTGCTCTCTGTCCGGTGAAGGACACAACTCCGCTCATGGGGTAACTGGAAGCAACATGTCCAAAACCATGATATCTGAAACTAAGAATGTCAAAAATTGACATGACACGCCAACTCAACCAGAACCCGACTCAAAAAATCTTGGTTTGAGTTGACCCAAATAATTTTTTGGGTAGGATTTTAGTTAAAGATCTTAACCAATTTAGTTTTTGGGTCGAGTTCGAGTTGACCTGCCAAGCCTAAATTGACTTGAAATCGCACTATTAATCCAGAATTGGCCCAAAATTGACTCAAAATTGGCCCAAACTAATTCAATTTTAACCGAAATAAAGATTGTAACTTATGTTAAACCGGTTATACGGGTCAGATTCGGAATGACGGGTTAAATACGGATTGAAATTTTCGACCCATATAATATTTGGGTCGGGTTTAGGTCAAACATATTCTAGTAGGGTCAATTTCAGATCAAACTTAAACCAGACCCGCTAACCCGAATTAACAACCCTATCTAAAGTATTTCCTAGTCGGGACAGTAGTAGGCATGTTACTCTTCTCAGACTTCTTCCCACTTAGAGTGGCTATGACTTGTTGCTGACCGGTCTACACCACTCTGAGGCATGCTCCTCTTGAAGTCTCCAACTATGGGTGGTTGTTTGATTGGTAGTGATTGCATGTTCTGCTTCTGAGTTTCTCCACTTTTAGTGCTAAGATCAGCACATCCCTCGATGTCCAATAGAAAAAGATTGCATGAAAGTAAATGAGACTGAGAAAGAGAAGCTCAAAACTTGCCTTGAAGATATTCGTAGGGTCTCTCTAACTGCAGATGTTGAACCTCAAATCAAACCATATGATATATATATCTCACTGCTCATTACATTGATTCATCATAAAAATTGAAAGATGTAATTATTAATTTTATTGATTTAGAGCCTCTACATATCGTACTTACATATGTGATATTATTTATGATTGTCTGATGGAGTGGAAGCTTCAAGATAAAGTTTCAACAATTACATTAGATAACCCAAGTAGCAATGATGTGGCTTCCAGTTCATTGAAATTAAATTTTCAATCATGAGAAAAATTGCATTTTTCATGGTATTTTTTTCATGTGAGATGTGCGCATATTCTCAATATTATGATCCAAAATGGGTTAAAAGAGGTTCATGATATCATTCACAGTATTAGAGAGTCAGCAAAGTATTAAAAACAACACCAGCAATGTAACATAAATTTATGGAAATGACTAAACAATCGAGAGTTCCAACAACAAGGTCCTTATCAATTAATGTTAAAACGAGATGGAACTCTACTTTTAATATGCTAGAGTCTGCCTTTATTTGTCATAAAGTTTTTCAACACTATACAGTAAGAGATAACAATCTTAAATTAGTTCAAGATATATTGTGGGAAATTTATGCAGATTATGTTGTTGACTCTATTATTTCTAGTTCAACAACTACTGTTTCCCAAGATGGATCATCCTCTACAATTGATTCCATGTTTTCTCTATATCAATTTGACCGTATGCTTGGATTTAAAGATATTATTGTGGCTTCTAGTTCTGTGGAACCATCCAAGCCTGATTTGTAAGTATATCTTGAAGAGGGATTGGTTGTGTGCAATGCATATATATTTGATGTGTTTGATTGGTGGAAGATGAATACACTTCAATATCCTTGACCCTCAACTATGGCTCGAGATATTTTATCAATAATCATAATTACAAATGCCTCAAAAATCTGTTTTTAGTACTAGGGGTAGGGTATTGGATGATTATAAAAGTTTATCTACTAAAATCTTTAATGCATTAATTTGTGCATCATATAAGATCAGGTCTTCTCAAAAGAATATGAAAACACCTTTGGTAATCTTTTCAATCAATATAGTTTTTTTTATAATTTTATTCATTTCTATTACTAAATATTGAAAATCATTTTATGCAAGATTATTTTCAGACAAAGATATTAGAAGATGAGAAACTTAGTGCTCCGCTGCCAAATATTTGAAGTGAACTCTACGTCTTCATGGTCTTTTAGTTCTTCGGGAATTGAAACTTTCATACTTATTAAACTTATTATCAACTTGAACATTATTTATACTACATTTATTTCAGTTATTAACTAGTTATTATGTGTGCATAACTAGCTGCCTGATACTTTAATCATCCTAAATGAATGATCAATCCATGATTGATTACTTTACAACTAGCAATATTCTTCTAAACATTAGCAGGAAGAATGATATTTAACCTGAGACACACTGATGTACAGCAGAGCATGTGTTTGCGGCAAAATCACTTACCCATCCTGCAAGCAAATACCAAAGGAAATCAGAACATATGAGAGAAGGCACAAAGAAAGTTAACTTAAAGCTAATGCGGTTCATAAGAAGAAAAGAAACTCCAATATTCATTAAGCATCTTAAAAAGTACCTTGATATACATTAAAACATGCAGATTTTCAAAATGTTTTATCATTTTAAACAAACAGAATCTATAGAGCATTGCAAAGTCACAACAGAAACATTCTCAAGTATGTTCTAATGCACCATGTGCTAAGGAGCAGCAGGTGGAGTGCACTACCATTGTAACTACCTAGGGGTAATAAGTTCTTATGCTAAATATTCTACTAGAATATTCTGCTCTTATATACATATACTTTTCCCCTGTATTTGTTTGTGATATTAAGGAAGTTTCTGGGTGTGAATTCCTATTTCATCTTCCTACTTCATGGTCTCAGAGCAACGAACCCGATGATCGGATTCTCTTCAATCTTGAACTAGAAGTTTCTGGGTGTGAATTCCTATTTCATCTTCCTGCTTCATGGTATCAGAGCAACGCATGAAATCAGAGCAACGAACCCGACAATCGGATTCTCTTCAATCTCGAACTGAGGAGGCGACGGAGAAATCCAGATCTGCCGCCAATCATCCTCGAGAGCTTTAGATAATTACAGGAGAGTAAATGTTCGCACTTTATCTCTTCCTACTGGTGAGATTTTGATCGCCTTCTTCGCTACCGATTCTCTGCTTCGCTTGAATCTGTGTCGAGCTTGCTTATTGCAATGTCTACCCTTGATTCTTCCTTCCTAGAAACCCTACCAGCTAATGCCATACCCCCATCACTGAAATTTCTACTGAACAACCTGAAAATTTTCAACCAAGCCCCTCTAATAGCTGAGAATTACCACGTATGGCAAGCGCAACTCCTCAAAACCTCTTCAGCGAATGGCTTCCTGTGCTTCTTACAAGTGACCATTCCATGTCCACCTAAATATCTATCCTCCAATGAAGATACCCTAACTCCCAATCCTCAATACTCAAGTTGGATTCTAATTAATCAAAAATTGACTGCAGTACTGTTCTCAATGTTCTCTCCCTCAATTTTACCCTATGTACTTCAACTATCCACCACCGTTGAAACTTGGAGTACCTTAGCTAAGCGTCTCCCACAAACAAATAGATCGAGACTCATCCAGCTGAAAAATGAGCTTCATAACGTTTCAAAGAATACCCAATCCACGATCCAATATCTCTCTACCATCAAAACCCTCGTGGATAATATCTCAGTTGCAGGAGGGCATCTAGATCGTTAGGATATCATCCTATACACGCTAAATGGGCTACCATCGAACTACCAAGCATTCAAGATGGCGATTCTTACACAACTACAACCAATCTAGCTAGACGACTTCTATTCATTGTTGTGTAGTGAGAAAACTAACCAAGCGACGTATCAAAGCAAGTTGGGGTCTTTGGCTAACCCACAACTGGCTATGAATGCTTACCAAGAATGCTCGCACAACTCATCCCGTGGTTGTGGAAGAAATCAGCCCTCTACTTCTACAAGAGCTAAACCAAGCCGCACTTCAACCCGATCTTCAGTTGTGCACCACATATGCAACAATTTTGGTCACTCAGCTATGCAATGTTGGCATCGTTTGAATTTTGAATACATAACTACCAACAAGGCATTGCAAACCGAATCATCATGGGTTCTAGATTCCAGAGCTACATCTCACCTCACGGCAGACCTCAACCAACTTCAACTAGCTACACAAGCTGAAGGATCTGAACAAGTTTTTTTTTTTGGAAATGGTCAACCAATAGAGGTGAAGCACACAGGTAATGGTATTCTCCCTACACCAACCCGCAATCTTCGTCTTCCTTCCATATGCAATGTACCATCCCTCTTCCACAATTTACTCTCTGTTCATAAGCTCGTTGAAGATAATAATGATGTCATCATTTTTGATAAATCTGATTTTATTATCTTTGATCAACATACTCACTGAATCCTACTTTGTGGCCATAGCTCCAAGGGGCTTTACTTCATCCCTACTTCACAATGCCATTCATCTACTTCAATCACTCATCAAGCTTTGTCTACCTCCACCGAAATGTCTACATTGGAGCATAAAAGGCTTGGACACCCTCATCCGGATACTCTACATCATCTATCCAAGTCCCAACCGACACTTGGAATATCTTCTACTTTTTCTTTATATAATAGTAACAAATGTAGTAAGTGTCATAGACAACCATTTCCATCAAGTTTGACACATATATATTTATTTTAGTAACAAATGTAGTAAGTGTCATAGACAACCATTTTCATCAAGTTTGACACATATATTTATTTTTCCAACTTATACATTCCGATGTATGTGGTCCATCCCCAATCTTCTCAAATCAAAGTTCTCACTATTATGTGATTTTTATTGATGAGTGCTCTTTGTTGGTTATATCCACTCGAAGAAAAGTCTAAAATTTCCCAAATATGATTACAATTTTTACAAATGCTCGAGAATCAATTTGATGCTACCATTAAAATTTTATGATCTGATAATGGAACTGAATATGCCAACTATGAGCTCAAACAACCCTTTCACCAACAAGGAATTATGCACTGATTCTTGTGCCCATATACTACTCAACAAAATGGAGTGGTTGAACGTAAACACAACCATTTAATTGAGACTACAGAACCTTACTACATGACACATCTCTTCCACTCACATTTTATCTTGAAGCACTCCTAACCGTTGTTTATCTTACCAAACGTATTCCCCTAATATCCCTAATTGGCTTTCTCCTTATGAAATCCTATACAAGAAACCTCCTACATATGCTCATCTAAAATTGTTTGGTTGTCTATGCTATCCATGGTTGAAACCGATGGCACCTCATAAATTGGCATCACGCTCCACACCATGTAAATTTCTCGGTTACTCTCCAAACCACAAAGGCTCAAGTGCTATAACCCTCATACATCCAAACTTATCATCTCTCGTCATGTGGTTTTTCATGAAATCAACTTTCCACACAGTCAAGAGCCTTCCCCAAGCTCATCTTAAATCAATTCTTCATAATGTTGGGTTACCTTAAATCAATTCTTCAACTTTCCACACAGTCAAGAGCCCTCCACTGAACACACCGGTGTTGGGTTGTCGATGGACATAATGAACCAAATAGCATTCAAACGACTAAGCGGCACGCTATACGGCAAGGCTAGTAGCCCAAGGATCCAATCAAGAGTACGATATCAACTATTATGAAACATTTAGCCCAGTGGCAAAAATTTCTACTCTCCGAACTCTTTTGACAGTAGCTTTCAATAATCAATCGCATATCCTATAGTTTGATGTGTCAAATGCCTTCCTTCATGGCACCCTTCAGGAGACGATCTACATGAAACAACCAACTGGCTTTACAGATGCGCAATTCCCACTACATATGTGCTTACTCAAGAAAGCTTTATATGGCTTAAAATAATACCCTAGATAGTGGTACACCACCATATCAGAATTTTTAATCCAGTTGGACTTCATTGTGAGCAAGGTCGACCTTCTCTACTTATCCTCCGCAAGTCAGCAGGTAATATCTTCCTCCTCTTTTGTGTCGATGACATTCTGTTAATAGGAGATTGTATGGATACCATGAATGAATTGACCACCAAGCTCTCTAATAGCTTCCAAATCAAGCAAATTGGTGGATATTCATAAATTCTTGAGCATTGAAGTCTCCCGAACGGCACACTCAATGTTTTTGAGCCAACAATCATACCTTACCAACATCCTCCAAGAGATGGCAATGATGGTATGCAAATCAATCTCCACTCCTCTTCCAAGTAAGAAACTAGAGCGACCGGCCACTCAACCGCTTATGGAAAATCCAATGGAGATAGATGGGTTGTAGAGACCTACAATACCTTACAATTACCCGGCCATGTATCTCCTTCTCGGTGAATAAAATATGCCAACACATGCAAAAACCAACAATGCATCATTTCCATCAACTTAAACGGCTCCATCGCTACTTGCATGGTACACTTGAGTATGGAATTTCCATCACCCGTGGCAAGCTTACATTTCAAACATTTTTGGATGTGGATTGGGCAGGAGATGTGGACAACCAAAAGTCTACTACAGGGTTCTGCTCAATGCTGGGTAAGACACCTATTGCGTGGATAGTAAAGAAACAACAAACTGTTGCAAGGTCATCTACGGAGGCCAAATACTGGGCCTTGGCAGCAGCTACAGCAAACATTATATGGCTTCATCACCTGCTAATGGAGCTTGTTGTCCCTCAATCCCAACCGGCGAAACTATTTTGTGATAACATCTCGGCCACAACACTTGCTAACAACCCGGTCTTTCATGCTAAGACTAAGCACATTCCTACTCAAGACTAATCAGGTGACATCTTTACTAAAGCATTTAATAAACCCAAATTCAACTATTTTCGATCCAAGATCCAAGTTCTCTACAAGAACCGTCATCTTGAAGGGGGATCACAACAGAAATATTCTCAGGTATGTTCTAATGCACCTTGTACTAACTACTAAGGAGCAGCAGGTGGAGTGCACTACTATTGTAACTACCTAGGGGTAATTAGGTCTTATTGCTAAATATGCTATTAGAATATTTGCTCTTATATACATATACTTTTCCCCCGTATTTGTTTGTGAGGTTAATGAAGTTACTGGGTGCGAAATCCATTTTCATCTTCCAGCTTCACAAAGCTTCATCTCACATTCATAGAAGAGATGTTTCTTTTCTTGTTACATTTTAGATAGTAAATTACTAACAGCCACAAGACAAGAAGCTCCTCTGATTCCATGTACCAAATCCACCTGGTAACATTAACAGGTATATAAGACCACCATCAAACGTAAATATATATAGGAAGATTTACATAAATACCGCTCAATTCCTATGCATTTACATATCTAACACCTAAACTTCAGTTTTTGCATACATGCCAGCTTACATATGCATAAAAAGTGTAACTCACTTTTTAAAAGTTAAAATGGTGATGATTTTTATGTGATGTGAAAGATTTGGGTGGTATAAATGTAAGAAAGTAAAGTTTAGGCGTAAGATATGCAAATACATAGGAATTGGGTGGTATGTATGTTAATGCCCAAAATTTTACATACATTCTACCCAATTCTTATGTTTATATATATATAACACCAAAATTTTACTTTTTACATTTATACCACACAAATCTTTCATATCACATCAAAAATACCACCATTTTAAAATTTAAAAAGCCAATTACATCTTTTCATGTATAGGTAAGGTGGTATGTATGTAAAAAATGGAATTTTAGGCTTAGACGTGTAGATACATAGGAAATAAGTGGTATGGTATGTATGTAAATCTTACATTTTCATATATCTGAGTTTCCAAGCAACCAAGACATTGCTAAACAGTACAGTTCTTCAGCATAACCACCATTTTAGAAACGAACAATACCCAGAAGCGAGCATTTAGAATCAATAATCACGCAATCACGCTGCATTAAAAAGCCCTATAAATCCATTTAATGGATGGATAGCAGCACAGCATAAATTTACAATAAATCAAATGAATATTTACATACATACAACAAAATTACTATGAATTTACATATCAAACACAAAATGTTTGATGTTTAGGCTAGAAAACCTATATAGTTAAAAAATGAGCATAGAAAGACCATTTAGTTCCATTCAGAGGCAACTAATAATCAGTTCTTCGTACGCAACTAAAGCAGAAAACCCGAGCTGATCTCGCAGAAATAAAACCAAAGAAGCGGAGGAGATTATTACCATGATGTCCATGTGAAGCCAATCCGCGCCGAATCCTAACATCCGTTCTGCCTCCGAAGCCAGATTTGCGAAATCCGACGATAGCATCGACGGCGCAATCTTCGCAGTTGCCACCATCTCCCTCCCTTCTTACCTTCGAAAACTGAGGAGGTGAGTTTGGTCTTAGTTGGTAGGCCTCCCTCCTCGACCTCCCGTAAACAGACGTAGATGTAGGCCGGAGAAGACGACCGCGGTAGGTAGATGGTTGATAGCTCGGTCAAACTTTGTAGGAAATATGTTGAATGTTCGTACATCTAATTCGGGTAAAAATATTACATAAAGTAAAGTAAACTCCAAT
>NW_018164718.1:1290778-1315326 GCF_001263595.1 Phalaenopsis equestris | reverse complement strand
CTAGACCTCAACCAAAAGTGAGGTCAACAGTGATGGAGAAGGAAATAAATGAGGAGGTAGGGGATTTAGTCTTGGGTATTTTATGTATAGATAAGGGGGTGGGGAACATAATAAATGTTAGCTCATATATTGTTGTTATATGTAAGATATAGATAAAACTATTTAATTACAAGAGAGGTGGTAGGTAAATAAAACGGTACTTAATTGGAGACTTCACAAATTCATTGGAGGAGAGACACAGGTCAAAAATACATATGTATTTTATCTTTTTAACCTGATTAATAGCAATTATCCACATGATAAAAACTTGGAAAAATAAAAATCATGGGGCCTTGTTCAATCAAAGTAATCTATTATGTGATTGTGAGTGCATAGTTCTCCTGAATAAGAGAAGAAGAAAGTTTATAGTTCGTAATTTGAATCATCCTTACGTTAGGTTAGATTGGTTTGGGTTTAAAACATTCTTAAGTAAGTTTAAGTGTGATTTGATGTTCTTTTTAAGTTTAATTAACTCTTAAGTTTGATCTATATTTGAGCTTGTTAGATTTAGCATGTGTTTAGGTTTGTTTACTTGTAAGTTAGATTTGATTTAGGTTAAGTTTAAATTACTTTAGGTGAGGTATGTCTTAAGTTAGATCCAAGTAAAGTCAATAACTTGACTTAAGTATAGCTTAGGTTACAAGTTAGGTTAATTATATTTAATGTTTAAAGTAGTTTAAGTGGGTTATAATTTAGGTGAGAATTAAGAAATTTTAATTTTATGTTAAATTCTTTTCAGCTAAGTCAAACCCACCAAGTAGCTTATGAGCAGAGCCAGACAAAACTTAATCTTGGATTTTTGAAGTTCCAAAGCAAACTTTCCACTAGACTCCTTACGGTAAAAAGTTAGATAGGGTCTAATGGAGCTCACTCAGAATTGCAAGGTTGATACTATGTCAAACATATCATGACTAACCAATCAACAAAGGGCATTATGGAAGATTTTTTAGCCTAAGAAGGAGAGACTACGTGCCAGATATGATGGAGTTGATAAAAAGTGAGCTCAATATGCATATGTTAATGATAAAATATTTTTAGATAGGCTAGTCAAGCCATCATGCCCTCAAACTGTCGATTCTTTTGAAAATCATTGGATTACCATGTGTTGATGAAAACCATTTAATTCAAAGTATTTTAGTAGGTCGATTGTGGATAAAGCAAATATAAATGTTAAGATAATGAATAATGAGTCATTATGAATATATAAATATATTATGTGTGCAAGTATATATTTTGATGCTTGAACGCAATAATTATCAATTTGCATATAAAGCTTTCTTTATTGCATAATGAGCATCATCAAATTATTACATATTTAAAAATATTTTATTTTATTTATTATTATTTAGTATTTAATATTAATTTTGTCTCCCTTCCATTGATCAAATTTATGTCTTATGTTTTGTCTCTTATAGTTTAATAAATAGGTTTTGCCTATTAAGTTTGAGTCTAACAAACACACATATATTATTTAATAATTTTCAAATTCTTAGCTATCTTTTATTTAGATGAGAAAATTTAGATCCACGCTTCAAATATATCATTGGAAAGTCATTAAGAGTATACATTATATAGTTGCTTTAATAGGGATTGTTTCCTAAATGACATGTTATGATATTTTATTTCTATTTTAGAAGATAAATTAGTAGGTATAATTAAATACTTTGATTATTTTATTGGTGGATAAATATTATTGAATGCATGTTTGTATATCTTAAAAATAACTTCGTTATTTTCAACTCACCTCATTTTCTTAGATTTTTGTAAAATTTTCATATAGATCCATTAGTCCCAATCATTACTTAAGCCAAGCATAGTATTTGAGTTGGTCAAGAAGATTATTGGAGCTATGGAAACATTACTACAATGGTTTTTGATACGCTGCCAACAAGTTTTTATCATATGACACGAATATTGAGGCATGACATGAATCTCGATGCAACCTTTTGAGCTAGAAACATTCAAACTTCAATTAAAAGTCATCTAGAGTTCATATTTCAACAAACTTATAGTTAAACTGACCGACTTGATGAAACAGACCTAATGATATTAAGTTTAGTCCAATCCGAGTCAAATTAAGCCCAGATCAAGAGATTAAATCATTCTTGGAAGATTTTCGGATACATTTGAAAAATCAAACGAATGTCGAATTCAGCGAATTCATAGTCGAATCGAGCGTCTTGATAAGATGAATTCAACGAGCACAAGATTGTTCAATTTCAACAACATTAATACACCCACATGTCCATTAAACATCATCCGATCGAGGGAAGCTCTCCGGATCGTCCGATCAAAATTGTTCATATTCCTGCATGAATTGCACCCAGAACACTATAAATAAAGCCCCACCTAAGGAGGCTTGAGAGAGAACTTGAGGCATTGAGGAGTTCAAGTCCAGCATCATCTCTATCATCGTCGATCGTCGTCGACCACCACCAACCGTCATTAACCACCCCCGACCTCCGTCGACCTCTGCCGGCCGCCATCGACCACCGCTGACCTTTGTCGACCACCGCCAACCACCATTGACTTGACACCGTCCGGCGACGTTGTAATCTGAAAATCTAGTAACTCTTTCCCGTCTGTGGGACAATGGGTCACTGTAATCATCAATCTATACTAGATTATTATAATTCAAACTCCGTGGTTTTTTACCTTTACGGGTTTTCCACGTAAAGGCATTTGTGTCATCACTGGTTGTTTAATAACTAGGTCAGACTCCGTGGTTTTTTTTCCTTTACGGGTTGTCCACGTAAAGGCATTTGTGTCATCACTGGTTGTTTTCCTTTCATCTGAGTGCGCGTTGAATTCTCATGCAACGCTAAGACGATAATCCATCACTCTATGTCGCTAATTTTCCAGGACGTATCAGTTTGACGCCGTCTGTGGGAAAGTTTCAATCTCACAACTAAAGTACTTACACGGTCTACTACATGGCAACCAAACACAATGTTCGTGATAATGGAGCACTCGTAACAACGGAGCATCCCGCTCCAACACACATCGTTTTAGGGAGCAGTCACGAAGCCAAGGGCGACATGCTTCTTCATCTTTCTGCCCTGGAAGACGATATTCTGCCAACGAAGGTGTTTTGAGTCCTTCAATAAAAGATTGAATGCGTAGAATGGAGGAGTCTCAATTAGAGATCCTACAGCGCCTATGCGGGGCTCAACAGTCGCTGCCTACACTGTGGATGAAATTCTTTTACCATTAACTTCACGACGTAGGAGAAACAAACCGCTCTGAGGAACTCGTACCGGCCCCCCTCCTCAAGAAAGAACACTTCCCCTGTTAGGTCGTGATGCTGAACTCCTAGATACCGCAAGTTCCACTCATCCATCTCGTGCAGCTCATTCGACATCGCCACATCTTCTTGACATTCTAGATGATGTCATTCGTAATGAACTACAACCCCTCGTCCGGGAAGAGTTCCCCTAGAGAAAAAGAATCGCTTCTACACTCATCGTAACATCCATGAATCATCTCTCTTAGCAGATGTGGTCCTTCAACACCCCATCCCAATAGGATTTAAGCTTCTGAACATCGACATGTATGAAGGGATAATAGACTCCTACGAACATATTGATCATTATCGAACTATCATGCACATTCAGTGTGCCTCTTATGCACTTATGTGTCAAGTTTTACCTGTTAGTCTTAAAGGACAAGTTTGAATTCGGTTCTACTTTCTGTCAGGGGGTAGTGTAAACACCTTTCACGAGCTTGCCCGACTGTTTGTGGAACAGTTCGTAGCAAACCGAATGATCATAAAGGATTCATCTCATCTCTCAGAAAATTTTCAAATCGAAGGAGAATCACTAAAGGATTACTTCCACAGGTATTTTTTTTTACTGAAGCCCGACAAATTCTGGGAGTAGATCTGGAGTTACTAAGAGGAGTCATCCTTGGGGGACTCCGCCTAGGACCCTTCTACTCATCATTAATACGGGAGAAGTTCGTTCTTATGTTGACCTTATTCACCGTGTTGAGGCACAAATCTCTGCATATGAGGTCATCATTGCTCACAAGGAACAATTTGAGCGATTGGGGGGCAAGCACAAGAATAACGCTGCGGATACCAGACCACAGGGAATTGTGAGCAACGATCAGAAAAAGAACACACATCACTCAACACGTCACATGTTAACATCTTAATGACAATCAAGGATGAAAAGACTCTCAAGTGGCCAAAGCCGTTAAGAAATACAGATGGTGGAGATCTTTCTCAATATTGTCATTTCCACCGAGCAAAAAGACATTCAGCAGAAATATGTTTTCAATTAAATGAAGAAATTGAACGTCTAATACGCTAAGGACACCTGGGTCGCTACTTACAAGAACAATGTCAGGGGAACTAGAAGAGAATCGTTGGAGTTACCGAATGAGAAGTATAACTCTAACTCATCTTATCTGAGTAAAAGAATGACGTATAAACTCTTCATTTTATTTTAACAAAATTTTCATGTTGCTTTAAAATGTCATTTCATTGAAATTTTCTTATTTTCTCATGAAAGATTTTTGTGTAGAAAACCCCCTTAAGGATGAGAAGCTACCATGCCCCTAAAAGTCAAGCCTAAGAGGCAAGACTTGATGGGAAGATACAATACTCCTAAAAATCAAGCCCAAGCGGCAAGACTCAATGAGAAGCTACCATACCCCTGGAAGACGAGCCCAAGAGGCAAGTCTCGATGGGAAGCTAGTAGTGGACATGGTCCTCATTAGAAAGACTACATGAGAGCAAGTGGTTTAGAGGGTCTCCACTCAAAGACCTCAGAAGGCATAGGTACATCAAAGACCTCAGAAAGCTACAAGCCTTAGAAGACATAGGTACATTCAAAACAAAAAAAATACATTGTTATCATCTACAATTGTCACATCAGATGATTAAAAATGCTACAAATACCAACATATATATATATATATATATATACAATGGCTACAACAAATCCGTTCATCTTTAATTAGAGTCGACACCGCCTTCCTAAAATTACAGTACTTCTGATGATCCTTAAGGGGTCTCCAAATATCGTCACCACATAAGCATGAAAATCCCCCCCTCATGGCGAGACGAGAAAACTACTTCATCACCTTCAGAACATGCAAGAGCAGCACGAAAATCTCCTATGGAATACGCGACGTTCCGCCACAACGTGTCGTGTCGCCGTGACGCCCCACCGCAACGCGTCACCACGACGCCCCACCGCAACATTTTACCACAACACTTCGCCGTAACTCTTCTCTGCATCTTTTCACGACAACCCTTCTTTGCAACACTTCGCTGCAACGTTTCGCCGCAACACGAAAAAAATTATCGTTGTTTGTCTGCTACGCAGGACGGAGACGACTTTCTTCTTTTATGAAATCTCAAATCACCTGCTAGGCAGGGATGATGACTCCATTTTTTTCCTCTCCTTGGTCTATTTATAGGCTAAAAAACTCCCTATATTTATGATAAAATTAATTAGAGTCATTAAAAAAAACGGTACTTTATTAAAAAAAAACTGCTCTTCATAAAAAAAAAAAAACTATTTTTCATTAAAAAAAAAACCGCTTTTCGCTTTTCATTAAAACAAAAAACAAGTGCCATACAAAAAAAAAACTTTTCATATTCCAAAATTTAATTAAAAAGAGGGAGAGAAAAAAAAAAAGCTTTTGTTCCCGCATAAAATTCCTAAATTTTTAGGTGGCTCACCTTCCCATGAGCACGGTTCAGATTTTTTAGCTTCAGCCCAGCCCGTCCGGGCCCATCTCTCCTACTTTGGGCTCACGTGCTAGGACCTGCACCTCATTAACTTCAGGCAGGCGGCCCCCCCAATTCTTTTTGCCACTACCTTAAAACTCTTTTTTTTTGCCAATTATTCAAAAAGTTTTTCATGTAAACTACACATACAAACTAAATATACCCACAAAAAAATAATAAAAAATGACAAATAATACAATAAACAAATCATACAATCCCACACATTTTATACACATCAATTACACAAATGAATATAAATGAATATAGTTTGAATAAATATCAAATTATTAATTGGGTGTACTAGTCAACCTACAAAGGTCATCTACACAAGACTTTTTATGAGCACAATTACATGCATACCATCAAAATCAACCTTAATTTACAAACTTACAACCCAACAAAAAAAACAAAGCAGAAAAAACAACAGGCATGTTGTGAAGGAACTGTCAGGAAAGCCATACAAAATATATGATGAATGAAAACATCTAATTTAAAGGACTTTTACATCCATAACGCAGAATTCTGATCCGTTTAGATAACTATTGTAAAAGTAAAGTAAGAACATAGTTGATATGTATGTAAGAGTCCCTTATTTAAATGAAAAACCATTTGTCTTCCATAAGCTCCCAAGCAGGCGTACACAATGGTCAGCGCATGAAGACCCAAAGAAGTTTCATGAATGTCCACCATTGATATAATAAACAGAAAAAAAAATTTGGTTCTAAAATGACTCCTGCAAGAAACCAAATGTGATGTTTGCAGCTCAATGCCACCAAATCACTCTATTCTTTGATCCATAAATTGAAATTTATTCAAATCTTTATGAGACTGAAAAAAAAAAAAAATTTGTGGCAATTCAAAAGCTCAAAAAACAATGAAAAATCGCATATAAACATCAATATCTGTAATCTAGAAGCAGTAAAGAGGTTCAAAGAAACGCACCATTGTAGCAAGCAAATTTAAAAGAAGTACAATACCATGTTCTCAATACTCAAGCTGATATATAGATAAAATGTGGTTCCCTTCAATGATCTGGGAATGAGTCTTATTATGTTGTAATATATCCAGACTGATCCCTTCAACAGTTTTGAAAAACATTGCTGAGAGAAAAATGGTATTAAAAAGCCAAGCCTTAATCCAAGCCAACAAATTAAAACTGATCGCATAATCCCAACAGATTGAGACTGATAAAATCTTATTAAAGGGCAGCTGATGTGAGAAATGCACGAATGCGTTGTAATAGCTCAGCCTTCACAGAGTCAGGTACTGTAGCTGCAACACACCATAAGGACAATGAATGACCAGTTCATTCGGAATACAAGAGAATAAGGAAAATTAAAAAAATAAAAAAAAAACCTTGATTACAAATAAGATTCTTGATTTCTGCTTGAAGTAGAAATCATGCTTTAAAGTACAATGAAATTTATTAAATTTTAGCATCTGGTTGGTGTAATTATAATCAAACTTGGTGGACAAATAGCTCAAAAATTCCTTAAAGGTGGTACTTCATTATCACCTGTAATATGAGTCAACAAAGTTATCATTCTCTAAAGCATAATTTTCATCTACAAGTAATTAAATGAGCCCTAACATGAGAACAAAAATATTACAGCCTATTTGTCCATCATTTATAATTTTGGATAAGCAAGCCACCTTAGCTTGTTAGTTGAGAGCTTAGTCTTTCAAACAAGAGGTCCTAAGTTTGTGGTCTTGCATATACATGCAGCGTGCGTGCATTTGCAATTAAATCCGATCATTTATAATTTTGGATGAGGAATTGGTATCGCTATAAAGGCTTTCATATTTGCAACTAGGAAATTAAATATAATTCTATTAATAAGTTTATTCCCCGGACCAAAAAAATAATGAATCTATAGTCTATACGTGATACTCCAAGAACAAATCAGTGATGAATAGACAATAACACGAAAAAACCTATCTATATTATTTGGAAACCATGCGTGTGTGCGTGTGTATTAATTGCACATATAGTAAACATGATATGCATGCCGTGTAATTAATATAATAATTAATTCATTTCAACTACTAATAAAATAAAAAAAATGTGTGAGCTTATTATGTGCCTTGAAATCAACTGTTAGGAAGGTGGGATATCAAGAAGCACAAGGCTAAGCATAAAAGCACAACAAGTCTTGCTGAGTTATCGAGAAGTACCAACCCCACCAAAAGAACCATCGAACCAAATCAGTGATTGATTCCACCACACTTGCAACTGTATTTCAAATACAAACGACAATAGAACCGTGTATACATGGAGATTTGGTATAACGAACAAAGGACGCGTAACTGTCATCAGGGTTTCTTTTGAGATTTAAGGTTTATTGATTTACATATCTATTTGGTTAATGCGTGCCGGTCACTCAACCATTGTGTTTGGTATGGGTACCCCAATTATCTTTTTTTAAATCGAATAATTGAATGGCCTGTCCAATATGTATCAGGCTCCTATATACATCAAAATATTGCATATCTTGTTATCGTGTATTGTTGTGGCAACAAAAGTACAAACAATTAATAAATCCATCTAAGCCAAAGGTATGGGCAAATACCTTGGTGATTATTAATTATAGACGTTGCTTTGCTATGACAATAAAATTTTTGTATAAAAGCTTTCTAGTGTAACATTTGATGAAAAAGAATCCCTTATATGTTCGATAAGAAATCCACAAAATTATTTCTTTAAGAAAAAATGTGAGCATTCAAAAAGGGTGAGATTTTAGCTCAAATATTTAAGATTGCTCAAATATTGAATAAGTTTTTTACTCAAACTGAGCTCGAAATGAGTTAAAATGAGTTGAGACATTAGCCAAATTTCAACCTAGGCCTGGATTGAATAAAGCCAACCTGAGTTAGTTAAACATTAATATGTATATTTTTTAAGATTTTAGATATGCAGATATATATTTGTTCATACGAATACAGTATTATAAATATACATATATGCATTCTAAATATATTCTTCTGAGAGAAAAAATAAATAAATGATTCTGAATCAGCTCAATTCAAATTTGAATCAGCTCAAAATCTGGCTGATTAGAGTTGGGTCAACTCAAAATCAAATCAGTTCGATCAAAGAAATGATTTTGACATCGCTTATATATGTTTCAGCCGATTTCAAGCCAAGACTGAATTAACTCAAAATCAAATCAATTTCCTCTAATACAGCACAAGTAGTTAATTTAAATTAGTTCCTTAATTATCACCTTATTTTTTCTATCCTTTGAAATCAGCTCTACACCTACTGGGGATTTTTGGTTGATCAAAATTCAATCAATTAAAGGCATGCTAAAATGGGTTTATAAATCAAGCCAACCTGGGCGTGACACGAGATCAAACAATAAGTGGGACCAATTCAGCAACATCGCATGGAATCGGAGGGGAAACAGGAATGAGAAAGAGAGTGATAAAAAATAATCAAGTAAATTAAATTATAATTAGATAGTTGCGCACAATTCTCACTGTTTAAAAAAATAAAAGCTGAGGCTGTAATAACTGATAAATAAATAAAATTCAAAATGTTATTATTATTATAAATTTCAATCAATGCAATCGTTTCTATAGTTTCGTTCAATTTCGTTTTAGGGAGAATTGTACAAATTCGAAGCGAAGAAGGAGAAGAAGAAGAAGCAGTGGCAGAAGAAGAAGAGGAAGGAAGAGGAAACTTGCCAGCGAGGAATGAAGCCAATGGAGGAGACTTCGTCGTCCAAACAGAGGCAACTAAACAGCTTCTATGATCTCCGAGTGGAGAAGACCAACCCTAGCCAAAGAAAAGAGCGGCTAGTGCATAGGTGCAATGTTGTTCTGTGTCGAGGCTTCAAGGTGAGCCATGCAAAGAAGACAGAAAATAGAAGTGTCAAGCAACTCGTGGCTCTAATGCATAGAAAGAGGAGAGCCTGTGCCCTGACCAATCGTAGGAAGAAGCGATGAGCGACTCACGGCTTTGGTGTAAAGGAGGTGAAAAAGGGAGTGGCTTTGTGTGGGATAAACCAAGCCGAACTAAGGGAGAAGGAGAAGAGAAAGGAAAGAATAGAGGAAGAAGCATCAAAGCCGAAGGTGTCAAAGCATTGGAACAGAAGTATCGAGCGGCTCATACATCGATCATGAGCTGATGTGCGGGTAAGGTCTAAACCAAGGCAAAAGATAAAGATTTGTTTTATTTTATAAATAGTTTAGTTTAATTTTTGTATTAAATTGAATTTATATAAAAATGCTAATGCATTTTTTAAGCATATGAAAATAAAAAAATAATAAAACGAAAAGAAATTTAAATCTATGAACTAATGTTACTTTTAATGAATTTAATGTGAATTAAGATAATAACATTAATTATTATTATATGATACATAAAAGGTAAAATAGAGGTAAATTTTCTTATAATAATAAGATTAATAGATAATAAAGTAATAATAATTTTATATACATTTGACTATGGGTTTTTATTAGAGATAGGTGAAGAAAACAATTGTCAAGAGGATCGTCGGTAATTGAAGTGAGTACTCGTACTTTTAAGCTATTATAATTTTTTATTTCTTCCCAATCCTTTTTCATTAGTAGTTTATTAGTACTTGTACAAGCTTTATTCAGATTGATATGCTTTTTCATGTGTCACATTGTCTTGACAATGTGACAAGTACAAGCTATGATAGTTTTTTTTTCTTCTTAATCATTTTTTATTAGTAGTTTATTGTTACTAATACAAACTTTATTTTGATTGATATACTATTTTCTTTGTAGGCATATTGTCATGAAAGTCATATGCTTGTAGAAATTTACTATCATGTATTAGTTAATGATACATACATACATACATATATTTTTTTTTATAAACACCCAAGGGCTAATTTTATTGAAATTGAAAAGATACATAGAGGTTGTATGAGAAGACCCAAAAAAAGGTGTCTTACCCATACGATAGTGTCTTATCCATACAATACATCAGACACTAGCATCCTAAAATGATGAAACATAATAAAACTTGCAAGAAATAAGTTGCTAGGCACGAGCCAGCACTTGCAGTAAATAAACTGCTAGGCACGAACTAGTTTGGTCTTGCCTCTGCCTCTGGTTCTAGAAGCGGAGACAACTAACAAATTGTTGAGTATCGTTCCATTACCCGAAGTTACTAGAGTATCATCCAATAAGTTCCCAAGTTGGGGTGTGCCTCCATTCTTCTTTTTCTTTCTAGATGTGTATACCTGTCATTCCTCATCCGAGGATTGGCTCATCTGATCAGTGTGGTCAACAGATTATTGGGCATGTAGGAAAGAATGAGCCCCCAACTCCTGACTAGCAATAACAATATTCTGATTCTGAAGAGATGTTAAGCATGTCTCTTCATTATGGAATGCACTCAAGAGAGGAGGAGGGATAGGTATGAGATGGGGCAGATCCAGAAGCGTTTTTAGGAGGAGGAATAGGTATGAGATGGGGCAGATCCAGAAGCGTTTTTATCGAAAGAACAGAGACAGTATTGTCTCTGGTAGTGGGAGGGGGAGGTGGCATCGTGTCATATCGTGTCAATTGGTGTTTCAATAATCTGTGGAATGCACTCGTGAGCTGAGGAAGGACAGGTATGAGGTGGGGCAGATCCATAAGCGTTTTTACTTGAAGGTTTTAACTTCGGATGCAACTGATAACATTGAGAAAGAGAATGTCCAAACATACGGCAGTGGATCTGTTCAAGTTTTGTTTGCTGTCAAAATCTCTGACATTGTGTGTCAATTCATATTTCTCCCGGAAAAGATAAAGTAATATCCCTTTCTATCAAAATTCTGGCTTCTGAAGGCCGAGTCAGACTCACTGTAGGCTTGTCAGCTTTGAGGGGTTTACCGTATACCATCGTTAGTCAAATTCACTATAGGCGTTTCAGCTTTGAGGGTTTTATCGTATACCATCGTTAAAGCGAAGAGAAGCTCTTGATCAAAAGCAAAAAGAAGCTCTTGATCAAAAAGGTGGATCTTCAAACCTGGGAAGCACAGCCAAACAGGAGTGGTAGGAGGTTCAGTACGAGGGTCAAAATCCACCGTCCATTTTAAAACCTTCATCACCTGGTTTTCTATTCAAATCTGGTTTTCTATTCAAAGAACTCTTCTCGCAAATAAATGGGTGTAGTATTCGTCATTTGATAATTGAATAAGAATGTGGCGACCATCCAATTTACCGATCTTCCAACCCCCTTTCAGCTTTATTTGCTCAAAGTTCTTTCGAATTAGCTCAAGTTTAGGGTTGTACGCACAGCTAGGGTGGAGATCTCTGCCTCAATGAGAAAGATTGCAGGTTCACTTTTTTACGGGAGTTTTTACGGTAAGTTTTTTTGAGAAATCCGTTTTCAATGCCAATAGCAAAATTGTCGTGGTATCATTGCAGAAATCATACAAAGAATAACATTATTCTCGACATGATATATCCATAATTAGCATATTAGAAAGAGGGGTGGAGACGGGATTATCACTGGCAAGGGCTAATTAGCGGCAAGGTAAGAGGGGTGGAGACGGGATTATCACTGGCAAGGGCGGCGGCGTAGGAACGTCCTGAAGTCATTTTTTCAGCAAGCTGTCGATCGGCACAGACTCTTCTCTGCCGCAATCGACGACGCCAACGCGAGATGTCGGCTTCTGTGAGGAAGAAGCGATGCGATCTGTCGGTTTCAAACAGAGGCGACGAGATGCTATCCGTCCGCTTCGAAAGAGACGACAAGATGCGATCTGTCAGCTTCGAACAGAGACGACGAGACACAGCAGCAGTCGACTTCGAAGCCGCGAGTCGACGATGACGGAGAGACGACGCCGGAGTAATGATCTTCGATAAGGGTTGCTAGGGTTCGACATGAGTTGAAACCCTAGCAGAGCCGAGCGTGGTAGACGACATCAGATAAATATGTATGTATGTATGTATGTAGGCATATATATATATATATTTATTAAATTGAATAAGATGAGCAGATGAATAATATGGGCTATATATATTACTTGTATATGTATGTTTGACTGTGATGAAGTTTATGATACTATCAGGGAAACACTAAAGTAATGTGCACGTAAATGAAAAATGATATTGATATTGAAATAACTTAGATGGTCAAATTTTTATACAGTGCTCCTATGACGGTTGTACGTATATAAAATAATATAGACATATTATTGATATAATAAACATATTGAATGTTACGAAATGTCGTAAGTGATCATAATCATAAATTATTAAATATTTTATACTGATTTATTAAAAGTTTAACTAACATACATATTATTTTCTTTTCATTGTAAAACTATAGTTTATGAGTATCAGTAATCACTGGTTTTAATTAGTTTATTGTTGTCTTAAACTAATATTTCATATTTAATTATTTGATTAAAAGATGAACAATAGAAAACAACATTTATAAAAGATACGAGCAACCTAACCTTAGGCAAATTTATAACTGCTTTAATTTAATTTTTTTATGTAATAACCATTTCATTTTCTTTTTGGATTATTAATTGATAGTGATAAAAAATCAAAAATATAAATTTTAATTAATACTATCCGACTGTCTTTATCCGCCTTAATTACTTCCAAATTCCAAATCATAGAGGCGCTGGAACATCAAACAGACAAAACTAATAAATTATTGGGGCATTTACATACAAACCACACAATTCTAATATTTGCATACCTAACACCTAAACTTTCATATTTACACATCAAAATTATCACTATTACTAACTATTTTAAAAGTGAAATATACCATTTCATGCATAGGTTTATCTCACCAAAGTGTTAATATAAAACTTTAGGTATTAGGTATGGAAGTGCATAAGAATTGTGGGGTAGGTATGTAAAATTCCCAAAATTTCTCCATAAGCTAGCAATACGGAGTCATTGACAAACTTCTCAATCCAGAACTATGATGATTATAGAAAACAAAATAATAGGAAACAAAAAAGCATGAACGATAAAGATCCTCTATACTTACATGGGAATTGGAGAGTGTAATTACCCCTATCTTAGCCCTTCAGGCCATTTTGGACGGATGAGATTATTCTAATCCATGTTTCTCATCATCCAAAGTGAAATGAATTGCTAAGATGAGAATAACAGCACCATCCAATAACAATATTAATATATGAGAATTTGGATCCACAAAAAATCATAGAGAACTCAGCAAAACATGCAAGTGCATATTCTGTTAAGAAAAAAGATTGTAAACAACATTATAGTTCAAGAAAAGTGTCAAAATAATCCTGACCTTTTGCATGGGGTCATTTTAGTCCCAGATTCCATAAAAATGCCAAATTAGTCCCTAAACTATTTAAATTGGGGCTGAAATATTCTTTCATGGAGATTATTTTAGTTCATGTTGAAACATTAGGGAACTATTTTGGCACTTTACTCAGTAAGTTCAAATAGCATCAAAGATCTATTTCCAAACAGACGGTAAAATGGTAGAATAAGAGAATGTTAATATAGCCAGAAATTAAAACGAGTAAGACAACACCTACTAATTTGCTAAACACTAGAAAGGGAATTGTTAAGGGGTCGTTTGGGATCACTTCTATTTTTCATTTTCATTTTTTGTTTGTATTTATTTTGTATATGTTTTTTACTTAAAAAACATGTTTAGCATGATATACCATGTTTAATTACTATTAAAAATACATAATAACTTTTAGATGTTTTGAGTATTTTTAAAAATGAAATAATTTATTTTTTAAAATAAAAAAAAGAAAAACATTGAAAAAATGCAGTAAACAAACATGTTTTTAAAATAAAAGAAAAAAAAACAAAAAATAAATGTAAAACAAGCCCTAAATGAAAGACCGTGCAAACCAGTATTGAAAAAGATGAGAAAAAAAGGATCTAGATGCTAGTTAAATATAATCTACCTCTTCCTTTTGGTGTGATAACATGTATAAGATCATCGACAGTAACATTATTTCTTCCTTTCTTTCTAGCATACGACCTAGCAAGCAAAAATAGATTAGCGTGAGTTTATGGCACAATCATACAAAGAATAACATTATTCTCGACATGATATATCCAACTAAAAAGTGCAAAACCAGGAAGTTCAAATGGTGGGTCATGTAGCAAAAAGTAAATATAAATAAATAAATAAATAGATGACAAAATTCAAGGGTCACAAGTTAGGTATAGAAACGAGAGAAGAAAACACAGTTGTTTGAGCGTAAAATAAGACTATATTATTAAACATATAGAAAGAAAACCACAATTAAATCTGTGCATAAATATCTCTACACATTCAGGGCACTTCAATTCAACCAAGTATTTAAAAAATGTTAGAAATTTTGTTATCAGAATAAGTTTCATGGAGAACAGTTTAATTGATTTTTAAATTATTTTATATAAAAACAATTTTTGTGAACTCAAATAGATAAATCAATGGATTAAGCATACATTTGAAGGCGATATACGGTCACTCGTGTGAACTTATCACCTGAAATACTTGTCGGCTATGAACTCAACATAAATAAAATAATAAGATATTTAAAGTATATACAATGGTGCAAATAAATTATAACTGAAAAGATAAAAACATTCCTCAAATTAAAAAAAAAATTATATTATTTTTTCACAAAGTGCAAATATTTTTATACAAAATTCAAATTTATAAACATTTGCATACGATTCATTTTAGTTATTTGAAACACACGATTTATTCATTATTATCATAATATTATTTGCTCAATCATACAATTTAATGCTTTCTTTCCCCGAGATAGAAAACTATTAAACTATAAAGCATATTATATATATTTCAATCGATATAATATAGTTTAGGAAGTAAAATTAAGCTCTATAACAACCATGTCTAAAGCTCTTAATAAAATGGTCATAGAAAAGTTAAACATACATACATTGTCTAAGGTAAAATTTCTTATTCACTGGTAATAAATAAAATTATCATAATTTTAATTTACTATATTAACCAAATAGGAGCCTTAGAATGGTCCTAAGCATAGCGAAGTCTGCAATGGCCCTTTTAAGCCCAACCTGTCTAATGAGCAGCATATATGAGGAGTGGAGCCTACTGGTACTCTCAGCCACTTGAAATGAAACCAACTAAAACTTGAATTTTTACTGATTTTAAAATTTGTTCTAACTTTACTGGAACTTGTAATAAAAATTTATGTGATGTCTTCCCTTCACATTTCCTCCTTCATTAACTGGCAGTTATAGTTCTTAACGACCATCATACATCATGCCCAACATAAATTATTTCAGTAGCCTTTTTTAGAAGATGCCACCAGCAGCCTGAATGAATCCAATCACTTCTTCTTCGCTTACTATTCATAGTGTACCAAAAGTGGTTCACAATTAATAAATCGAACATGACACTTTATAAATAGCTATGGACATTGAGAAATATAACAATTTGTCTCCTATTATGACTATTAAATATGTTTTTAATACCCCTAAGAAAAAATCATTACCAAATACACCAACACAATGTCAAGTGTGCCTGAATTTGATCCTATTGAAGAAACTATAGTCCATAATATTCTTTTGAGAATGTATTAGATGCATAAAATGGTACTTTATATTTGATGTTGTTGAGTCCTAATTTATAATTACATTAGCCCATGTTTATGAACTAAAATCTGTACTTGAACAAGACTCAAAATTTTAGTCTAAAATTGACATTGAGCATGCGATTATATCTAAATTAGAATTTGGCATTAAGCATAAGTTTATGGCTAAACCTAATCATTTGATAGAGATAAAATATATTTATGAATATAAAATTGAATAAATCATGCCTGCTATATGGTTAAAGAATCGATTGAAGGTCTTCATAGACATCTGTAGTATCTAACAAACTTATCACTAGTCAATAAATTAAATTGAGATCGGCTATATTTTTGGTTCTTGATTTCTTGATACATATTGATAAAAATAATTTTATTAGGAAAGTCAAGTTGCATCAAAATTTCGAAAAAGGCTTTAATAATGATTATTCTAATAAAATCATAAAATTTTAAATTTTAACTATCTGATCATGATAAAAAAGTGTGTAATTTATTCCAAATGATATTTAAGCATTTGGGTAAATTTTATACAGAAAGGTTATTCCGTCCATAAAGAATGATCATATTTGCATGGCTTGTATGTTCAAAGAACTTTATCAACCCTTCCTATTGAAATTAATTATTGTGAATTTATTTGTAGCCATTAAAACACATTATTACTTTAATAATTTCATTATTCGCCTCATCTTATATTGGTTATTTGCAAGAGAATATTATCAACAAATTAATTTTTAGTTATGAATAATTATAAACATATTGTTGATGTTAATGGTTCACCTAATTCCTAAAACTTTCCGGCAAAAAAAATATATCTGTTATAAAAATAGGGTGATTTAAAATAATGCAATGCACTGCTGAATGTTAGCATTACTCCACTCTTCAATGTATTTGATTTGGCCTTATTTCATGACCCACTTTCAATACCTTATAGATTATTCTTACTTTTAATCTCCATCCTGGAAATTAACATCCAACAATTTACAAGTCAGTCTTATAAAGCTTGTTCCAAATACTATCCTAGAGGATGAATTTGTATCCACTATTAATGGACTTTAAAGGGATCTTAAGCCTACTTTGGCATAGATAGCATATGATGATTTATCGACTACACTATAGGAAATTTAACAATTCTAATCAATTTGCTAGATATTTTTCAAATAATAAATTCATTCTAGCCGACCATTTCAAGTTGGATAGATTAGGTCGAGATATTAAAATATATGCTAATAGAAAACACAAGTCTTAAATTTGCAGAGCAAATTAGCTAAATGAACACTATTTTCATTTTAGTTAATTGTTTTGCAATTTTTAGTATTATTTTAATCTTTAGTCATTTTGTGTAAAATAGCATGCTTCAATTTATAATATGGATGACTTGACTTACTTCAATTAGATGAGTGTCTTTGTTATTATTCTTTACAAGGCCACAACCTGTGAACCCCTATAGGTGGCTTCAAGGTTGCCTGTATCTTATTTGCTCAGGCTCCCTATGTGAGATTCCAATGCCGCTTATGTCAAATGAAATATGTTCGCATTAACTTCATAACGGTTTTTACAAAGAATAATATGAAATTACCCAATATTGAGAACATATGACTATAATGATTATGGATTTTTTGAAACTATAAAATAGAAACCTTAGGCTTATACTAAAAAGATTTTGCTTAATAAGACTTTCATTTATCTTCTAACCTTTGTATTTGACCGAAGTTGAATTCTTGAAGTGTGGTGCAAGTGCCCGACTACTAATTTTTTAGGGAAGTCATTTTCTAGTACCAACGTGAGACTTTGTCCTTACTCTAGTGAATTCCTTCATTTATACTTCTTACACTTGTGATTACTTTTGTAAGCATGATTGATTTTAAGTCAAAACTTTTACAAATTAGATTTCTGATTATAGGGTAAACCTGGATAAACATGTAAGTTTTCAAAACTTCCAAATTTCCACTGAATTTCAAAAATTTTGGCTACTAAATTATAGTCTGGGTGGATTTTATGAATTTTCGTGGTCATATTAAAAGGTAATGATTAATTGTTTTTAGCACGGGAGCTATGCAATTGAAGCTATGTTTTTGTGACTGAATTTCATTCATCACGACCATTTAATGCACTACAATCACTTTCCTTGCCATCTCATAGATTCATTGTAGCCAACATGTTTTGTACCACCTTACTTAACTATAGATGTAACTCATTCCATAAATATTTTCCCGTTTTTGGTATGGAATCTTATTAATCAACTAACTCTCAGATTCTCTGAATTATTTCCAAAACTAGCCAAAATCAACATCGTAGATGCTATAAAGTGATTGTAATGTTGAATTTCTGTTAGCTTCAAAGCATTACCAAACAAATGCTCCCATTTTTATTTTTACAAAGAAGCAATTGGTAGAAGCCTAATAAGCTTTCATTTTCATGTATCTAAAGGGTGGCACAACATTTATCTGGAAATAAACTTAAACAAGTATTCAAAATAACCATCCCCTTTGCTTTAGAGTAGCAGTCACAGGAGTAAAGTAATACCAAATTTTTTATAGTATAATAAAATGCTTGAACTTAGCTACTGATATTTTACAGCCATTTTAATAATTATTAAGGATGGTGATACACAAATGATCAACAAGGATAAGTGGCATAGTCAAGTATTGAATACAAAAATTTATAAAAGCAATTATCATCACCATCAACATCATTAGCCTTACCCTAACCGATTTGTATGAATCCTTCTCCATTCATTCGTTTTAAATCTCACATTGCTATTTTGCAAATCTCCATGCACAACATCTAAATAGATAACCTAAAGTCCTCCTCCTTTCCTTCTACCTTATCCTGAATAAGTGCTACTCCTATCATCCCTTCATAACAATTTCTCAATCCACTTTTCCTAATTGTAACATAATTCCCTTAACATGCTCATTTTTTTCACACTCAACTTTGATCACAAATGATTCTTTGTCCTTGCCCAACTCGCAACTTGAGAAACTCAACCATTATAATTGTCATATGTAAACTTTTCATTTAACTCTCCATGAAATTCTCATATCACATGGCACTACTTGGATACTTCGCCAATTTAACTCTCAAGTTTCAACTCTAAAAATAATAATATTCCAATTACTCTATACGCTAGATAAATTACTTAAATTTTTCACACCCAAATATAAGTTGATCTTTAGAAATATTGGCTAATTGTCAATTTTGCACTCTCTAAAATCACATATTATTTAATGTAAATCATAACATATTTGTCTTCCAAACATTTCTTCCATTACTCCAGTTTTAAATTTTATCAAAAAGGCCTTGCAACTTACAAATCCATAACATACAAATAGCATACACCAAGTACTTCAAATTGATTATACTTCGTAAAAATTTTTATAACTGATACAAACAAATAAGGACTAATCATCGGTTCTTGAAATATTAGAAGACAAATTTGATCACTCTACATCAATTAATGCAAATTAATGCTCCATTATTTATATCTTTAACAAATTCAACATGTCTATGACAACCTTTTTAAGGGCAAATCAATTTTTGTGTTAGTTGATCATAAGCTTTAAAGATAATAAGAAATCACATGACCAATTGTTTGCTCTCTAATCTTTTTATTATTTCTTGTAGCATAACAATTACCGTGATAGTAGGGCTTCCTCATCTAAAATCAAATAGTTCTCCAATAGTAACATGATTCTCCAGAACCTAAATTCCATTGCCCTTTCTTATAACTTCATTATATGATTTAATAAGTTTGACTCCCTTATAATTGTTCATGCTCTTAAATACTAGCATCAAAATACGACTCCAAGTACGTAACATCCTTTAACCCATTAAGGTTCTGTTGAAATAACTTGTTACTGAACTAATACAATATATTGTACAATTCTCCATATCTCAATTGATATCTGATATGAGAAATCAAAAAAAAAAAAAAAAAAAAACAACCCAAAACCCCCCACACTCTTTAAAAGGGACCTCTGATATGAGAAATCAAAAAAAAAAAAAAAAAAAACTATCCCAAGACTCTCCACATCCTTAATAGGGTCCTATAATGTAATCTTTATTACATTTTGAACTAATATTTCTTTTAAAATAAAAAAAAAAGTAAACCCGACTAATTTTGAAGATGATGCATAAGCTGAATGGCTCTCATCCTCAAATATAATTACATGAGCTTTACAGAAGACGTGCAAGTTAAATGAGTCACATACTCAAACATAATTATTAATCGTACTTATACAAGTGAAGCAAACAATTGGAGAAATTAAACGTAAGTGAAAGATTAAGAAGACATTACCAAGGGTATAAATAAATCAAACATGAATGAATTGAAGTTTTATTCAGCTTAATATGGTAGTTATTAACCCCAAAAAAACTGAGCTCAAGTTTGCAAAGCAAAATGTTTTCATTTGTATGTCCCGTTGCTATGAAATTGAATACGAACCAAACCTGAACTTGCATCCAAGTTAATGACTATCATATGCATGAAAAAAGGTCACAATCAATGATTGTGATTGATTTATACATGGTTTGTGATATGGATAGTATAACATCCTTTAAAGTGAATAAAGTTTAAAAATATGTGTTGTTCATTATGATTTTGGAAATTTTTTTTGTAATCTTTAAGAATAAAATAAATGAGAAAAAATTAAACACTTGTGTGTAAATGCACACACGCACTCAAGCATGAACGCCACACATACATTTATCTATATAAAGCCATACTGACATAACCAAAAGTTTCTTTTTTGTATAAAATGTTAGTACCGTTCACAATCCATCTCGCCCACAAAGTTCCTCATAGAAATAAAAAATTTTCTTCTGCACCATTTAGCGTTGAAAGAGACACCTTTTTTAGTCCCAGGATGGAAAATAAAATCAGCTTCAGAGCATAAAGAACATGCGTTTGAGTAATACATTTCTTCATAAGTAAACATAATATATTATTTTTCAACGCTAATTGTATTACTTGAGCGGTTAGTTTCGAGTTCTTCTGAAAATTATCATTCACAGGAAGCAAATAAAACTAAAAAGAACATTGCAATATTTGCACCCATCAAACAATGAATGGCAGAAAAAAAAGAAAAAAAAAACACAGGATTAGTTTTAACAACTAGCAACAAACAACTTAGACAACTTTATGACAAAATATTGTTCAGAAGATAATAAACTAAAATAAGGGGAATTTACTTATATACCACCCAATTCCTATGTATTTACATATCTAACATATAGGCTGTCTTTTACATTTATAACATCCAAATCTTTCATACCACATCAATAATAGAACTATTTAACTATTAAAAAGTGGAATACAACTTCTCATTCATAGGTGAGATAGCATATATGTAAATTTTGAACTTTAGCTGTTAGATATGTAAAAACATGAGCTTGAGTGGGTATGTACGTAAATCTTACAAAAGAAATTAAAAGAAAAATGGTATTGCAAGAGTAGCAACCGCAAATCACAATATCATGGAAAGAGTCATGATAATTTGGTAAAGCCGTAAAATTTAAAAGTTATATTTTTATTTTATTTTTATTTTTTTTCAGAGACGTAGTCAGATAATGAAATATGAATGATAAATGATAGAATCAAAACATAATAAGAAAACATTAATGCATGATGAAGATGTCTAGCAAACTTTATGGAGAAAAGAATATAATTAAAATTAAAAAAAAAACTGGCTTCAAATAATTTACGCCGGCTCCAATTAAACAGCACCTGCAAAGCGCCTTCATTTCATCTCTCCAGCCGCACTCTATAAGCCTTTCCCTTAAAAGGTCCATCAGCTTTTCCTTCTCCCCACTCTCGATCAACTTCAAAGAGCAAAGTATTCAGCCATCAGAAATCAAAAAAAGCAAACCTCCTGAAGGGATTGAAAGAGAGAGAGAGAGAGTGAGAGATACTTTGATGTTGATGATTTCCTGAAGCGTCGGCTCTTTCTGTGGCTCATCGTCGATTTCCGGCGTCGGTGGCCGATTGACGGAACCCCTCCTTAATTGGTACCCGATCGATCAAGCAAAAGGAAATAGAGGTAAGATGGTTCATATTTAAGAAAAAACAAGGAAGAAATTGAAGCAAATCGGCCATGTTTAATGCCATCATTAGAGCTAGGAGAAGAAAGAAATCGATTACATTGTCCTCCCGCTGCTCTCGCTCTCTACTTTCCCCTCCGCAGTGTCGCGATTGATTCGGTTTGCCTTTCGTAACTCTGGAGCAAATCAAGATCAGGTACCCTGAGAAATCTTTGCTTACGTAAGTAGGGAGAACCGTGTAATGTAACTTACAAATATATATAAGAGAGAAGCCCGGAATTAATGCGAATAAAATTCTTTTAATATACTTCTTGAAAATCAGCCGTGTTTGGCTCGTTTATATTTCGAGCTCAAAAATTTTATTTGTGTTCGACTCATTTCCTTAACCAGCCGAACACGAGCTATTCACGAACAAAGAGTCCTTTTAACAACACTAATCATGTAGCCATAAGACAATAAGAATTATTTATATTAAAATATCATTTGAATCTAATTTAATAATTTTTATTCTATTTTCTTAATTAATATTTTAATTAATTATAAATCTTTGTAGCCTTGTAGTCAATTATATTTTTTTAAAATACTGCTTTATATATATACTTGATGAGTAGTATTTCAAGCCAAAACGAGCCGAACACGAACGAACACATCTTCGTTCGTGTTCGGCTCGTTAACTTATCGAACGAAATTAACGAGCGGAACACGAGCTGTTCGCGAACTACGAGTCGTTTTGACAGCCCTATAACCTATTACAGTGCAAATATTTCTCGTATTTTCGTTGCTTGTAAGGGCTTTTATGGTAGCAGTATAATGCGAATAAAATTTTTTTAATATCCTTCTTGTAACCTATTGCAGAGCAAATATTTCTTCTGTTTTCGTTGCTCGTAAGGGCTTTTATGGTAACAGTATAATACGAATAAAATTCTTTTAATATCCTCCTTGTAACCTATTGCAGTGCAAATATTTCTCGTGTTTTCGTTGCTCTTAAGGGCTGTTATGATAGCAGGATTTTCTTTTCTTTTTTTTTTGGTGGGGGATTTATAAACGTATTAATTTTAGGAGGATTCTTAGCTAGATGCGAATAAAATTCTTTTAATATACTTCTTGTAAATCAGCCGCGTTTGACTCGTTTATATTTCGAGCTCAAAAATTTTATTTGTATTCGACTCATTTCCTTAACCAGCCGAACACGAACTATTCATGAACAAAGAGTCCTTTTAACAACACTAATCATGTAGCCATAAGACAATAAGAGTTTGAGCTTATTATTTATATTAAAACATGATTTGAATCTAATTTAATAATTTTTATTCTATTTTCTTAATCAATATTTTAATTAATTATAAATCGTTGTAGCCTTGTAGTCAATTATATTTTTTTAAAATACTGCTTTATATATATACTTGATGAGTAGTATTTCAAGCCAAAACGAGCCGAACACGAACGAACACATCTTCGTTCGTGTTCGGCTCGTTAACTTATCGAACGAAATTAACGAGCCGAACACGAGCTGTTCGCGAACTACGAGTCGTTTTGACAGCCCTATAACCTATTACAGTGCAAATATTTCTCGTATTTTCGTTGCTTGTAAGGGCTTTTATGGTAGCAGTATAATGCGAATAAAATTTTTTTAATATCCTTCTTGTAACCTATTGCAGAGCAAATATTTCTTCTGTTTTCGTTGCTCGTAAGGGCTTTTATGGTAACAGTATAATACGAATAAAATTCTTTTAATATCCTCCTTGTAACCTATTGCAGTGCAAATATTTCTCGTGTTTTCGTTGCTCTTAAGGGCTGTTATGATAGCAGGATTTTCTTTTCTTTTTTTTTTGGTGGGGGATTTATAAACGTATTAATTTTAGGAGGATTCTTAGCTATTTAAATATGCAATACCTGAAATTTTATATTTAAATTTATAAAATTTTAATGTTAGTGGTTTGAGTGCTAGGTATGTAAATATGAAGGTTCATGTATTAGATATGTAAATATATAAGATTATGTGGTATTTTTGTAAATGCTTCTTAGTTTTATTAACAAAACTAGAGGAGGAAACTCGGCCTTGGCCAATTTAACTACTTTAGAAGTGTGATGAATAATGAACTTTGGGCATTAATATATAAATCCTAATAATTTGGGCATTAATATGTAAATCGTATGTAAATCTCTTTTTTTTTTTAAATTAA
>NW_018164718.1:1287060-1290749 GCF_001263595.1 Phalaenopsis equestris | reverse complement strand
AAGTAAAAAAATATATCTTTTATGAAAGAAAAACTATTAATTCTTATAATAGTTTTTTTTTTTAATATGATGACTTATTCGTTTTATTATTATGGGAGAGGGTAATTGAACATAGGTTAAGACGAATTACAAAGATTACTCATATAGTTAATTTGGGTTTATGTCGGGCAGGTCTACTATGGAAGCTGTACATTTTATTGAGAGGTTTGGTAGAGACGTTTAGAGATAATAAGGATGATCTATATTTAATTTTTATTGATTTAGAAAAAGGTTATGATAAGGTTCCAAGAGATATACTTTGGAGAGTTCTTGAGAAGAAAGATGTTGATATGACTTATATTCAAGTCATTAGAGATATGTACACTAGACTGTTACTTTGTGTTCGAACTGATAGAAGATTGACCAATTATTTTCCTATTTCTGTTGAATTACATCAGGGATCGACTTTAAGCTCATATTTTTTTTGCTTTAGTTATAAGAGGATGTAGCTTGGTGTATGTTTTTTGTTGATGATATCCTTCTCGTGGATAAGATGAGAGAAGAAACCCGGGAAAAACTTAAATTATGGAGGTCTACATTGGAGTCTAAAGACCTTCATTTGAGTAGAACTAAAACTGAATACATGGAATGTAATTTTAGTAGTAGTAACTCTAGTGAAAGAAGTGCAACTTTGGGTGATCAAATTATTAAATGGTGTGAACGATTTAGATATCTCGGGTATGTTGTTCAAAGCGATGGTGATATAGATTAAGATGTTAATAGTAGAACTCAAGTTGGTTGGCTGAAGTGGAGGAATGCTTTGCGCCTTTTGTGTGATAACAAAAGTATCACTTAGATTGAAAGGAAAATTTTATAAGGTGGTGGTGAAAACTGCAATGCTCTATGGCGCTGAATGTTGGCCTTTAAAAGAGAAGCATAATTGTAAGTTTAAGTGTTGTCGAGATGAGAATAACTAGGTGGATGAGTGGCTTTACACTTAGCGACAAAATACGAAATGAATATATCTGATAGGGTTGGTGTAGCTCCAGTGACGGACAAAATTAGAGAGAGCCGTCTTAGATAGTTTGGTCACATTAAACGTCACCCATCTGATGAACCGATTAGGAGAGTAGATGTTTTAGGTTTGACTTATGTTAAGAAAGGCAGGGGTCGACCTAGGAAGACTTGGGCTTACTGTATAAAAAATGATCTTAATATATCAGAACTTAATGAAACTATGACACTAAAATTTTTTATTTGTTCTTGGCGCATCAATATATCAAGCTGGTAAGAGCTATTCACAGCCATAAAATATATTTAAAAGTAATATATAAATTATAAAAATATACTTATTATCATCTACATATAAATATAGTGTATCTATATATATCTAAATCAGAATTTATTTATGTTTAATTCATTAAATAAATAAGATTATTGTTATTATTAGTATTTGAGTCCATGACATGAATGATTGATGCAAGTTCTGATTTTTAAACACTCAAATAGAAATTCGGCAAAGCATTACTATCACATCTAGGGTTCAAAAATAGCATACCCCAACAACTTGAGACTATAAGAGACAAGTGAGCAACGGTTCAACCGACAAAGCGAATCGACTCATCAATCGACCAACCGACTGACCGAAGCACAGGCAGAAACCCCTAATCATGATTAGACGAACGGCCCATTTTTTCCACGATAGACAAGATCCTCATTCGACCGAACATCTCGATCGACCAAACACAAAGCATGATGGCCTCCAATCGATCACTCAAGTCAATTGAATTCTAACATGTCAATATAACAATTACTGTCATATCAAAATTCAAATTATAATACAAATATATAATAAAATACATATAATTTGTTAGAGCATTGATCGTATTAACACTCAAGGGTTGCTTACAAAAGACAATCCGTGATCTAACAAGTACGTATGACAATCTTTCTTAAATTTTACATAAAAATATATAATTTTTAAATTAAAAACATTTTAATATATTAATTTAGAAGTCCAATCCATATCCGATGCTGCACGGCTCCATAATTAAAAATATGCATGCATCATAGAAAATGAATCATTGACGGTAAACTAAAAAAAGAAAAAAAAAATTACAGACATACCCTCAATTCCCATCAATTTACATATCCAACACCTAAGCTTCAATTTTTTTATAAATGTCACTTTATATCTTTATAAAATGGGGTTAGTTTCACTTTTAATAATTAAATCAGTGATATTTTTAATGCGGCATAAAAAAATGAGTGATATAAATATAAAAAAACAAAAGTACAGGTGCCAGATGTGTAAATACATAAGAATTTGGTGGTATGTACGCAAATACACACCACACAATTCTTTCATGACACTCAAAGGCCGGTATCATTTTAGAAGCATTTACATACACACCACACAATTCATATATACTTACATAACCCCTAAGATTTCATATTTATATAAATAACACTCGATTCTTTAATATCACACCAAAAATATAACTATTAAATGTGAAATACACCTTTCATGCTTAGCTTCATGACACTAAAGTGTTATATTTATAAATATGAAAGTTGGGGTGTTAATTATATAAATACATGAACATTAAAGTTGATGAAATTTGGCAAAGAGAATATTGCTTGTGATGGCAGAGAAAACCCGCAACAACAAAAGCTATATGCATTCATACAAGTAGGGTTGTAAATGAGCCGAGCTTGAGCGAGCTCAGGCTTGGCTCGTGTTCGAAATCAGCTCGTGTTCGAAATCGGCTCGTGAACAATGTGTTCGTGTTCTGCTTGATTTAAATATTTGTGTTCGTGTTCGGCTCGAAATTGACTTGTTAAAATTAAATTAAGAAAAATAGATGTAAAATGTGAGATTCGAACATGAACCAAATATATACAAAAGAAAAGCTGTTCTTGTTCGGCTCGTTTATAATTCGAACTTTAAAAATTTGAGTTGTTCTTGTTCGACTCGTTTATAATTTGAACTTTAAAAATTTGTTTGTTTTCGGCTCATTCGTTAAGTAAACGAGCCGAACACGAGCTATTTAACGAGCCGAACACGAGTTGTTCGCAAACAACAGGCTTTTTTGATAGCCCTACATACAAGTGAAGCAAAATCTAGAAACCTTTACAATATAGGGACACCTTTTACCACTATTTTCTTAAAATGATTTGATTTGTATTATTTTATCAGTATGCAGCATGCATTTCATAAGAAATAATGAAAGACAATTAAAACAAAGTGTTGCCAGAACTAACTTTTTGTTGTCTTTGGTTCCAAAATTATGAATGAATTATTAAAAAGAGCACAAAAATGTGGTGAGGATGAGGTAAAATTGAAATAATCATACATGTTATGTGTGGTTTTGATGAGGGTTACGTTAAATAAGAAGCTGTGATTGCTTATCTTCTGGAGCAACCAGCTGCCACAGTGACCTGTAGGTTGAGATATCAGCTGCTTCGACTCCGATTGAAGCAAGATTACGGCCATACTCCTATTGAAGAATCCCATGAGCATTAGGAAAAATTCAATTCTCAGCAAAGCATTCCATTAAATACATAAAACTTTGTAAGAAAATATCTCTAATCAGAACTAGGTAAATTTCAGTACTTGACCAACAACCCAAAAATAAAAATTAAAAAAAAAAAAAACACTTTGGTACTAGTTTTGTAAATAATAATGTTTCGAATGTTATATATATATA
>NW_018164718.1:1255719-1287037 GCF_001263595.1 Phalaenopsis equestris | reverse complement strand
TATATGTAACTATCCAAAAAAAAATCATGAATAGACGGTGTGAGGGCCGTCAAAAGTAATAAACTGAATGGAGAAATTATTCCATACGAATTAACTACGCAATTCTGCGTGCGGACTTCCAGTAATATGTCGTCACATGGTGGTTATTGTGAGGTTATTGAAGTAAAACCGCGGAGGTTATGGGGGAGTTATTGGGGGGTTATTGCTAGGGTTAATGCAGGGGATTATTGAAATGGAACCAGAGAGATTATTGGGTGGTTATTAGAATGGAACAGTGGAGATTATCGAGGGTTATTGGGGGGTTGTTGCGGGGTTGTTGCGGCGTTATTGGAGTTAATGCCCTAATAACCCCTTAATAACCCTCCCAAATAACCTTCGAGGTTTCACTTTAATTTTTTTTTAGGTGGGCCCGATATAACACGCATTGCGGGATATTACTGTAGTCCGCACGTAGAGCTGCGTACGTACTCTGTATGCAATAATTTCAGAACTAACTAACCATTTGCCAAGTTTCCCATATAAATTTTATTTCAGAAAAAAAAAAATGATATAAATATAATGTGACTACATCAAGTTAAAATGAAACGTATAATTTTTACCATTCACTATTAAAGATATCAGAGGATGATGTATAATATCATATCATATCATTTACAAAAAAAACTTTATATGATAAAGGAAAAACATAATTTTTTCATAAATTGCTAATAATGATTTAAATAATTGCATAAGCGCTTAAAAACTGTAGGTATAGATAACAGATTTATTGACTTGAGCACAACACAGCATAAATTTAATACCATAAAAAAACGAAGCAAAAATAAAAAATCTATCCATACCTGAATATCTAGAAACAGCTGCATGCAGATTTTCTCCGAGTTTGATATGTTGTTGTCGAGGGCATCCGAACTCGCTCCGGCTCTCCTTTGTGCGCCTTGACGTAATCTCAGTAGCGAAGACTCGGTTTTCCTTGCCTGTCAAAAACATTTCAGTATGCGCAGATATAATGTTTTTTTTCATAGGTATTATTAGGAACAAAATCCTGCTTGCTTACCAAATTGACAACATCTGCTGCCATTTCATAATATCGGCCTGTAATTCGTTCAGCGATACAGTAGAGCAGTTCATTCAACAGTTCCTTGGTTAAAAATACAACGCTATCACCATCAAGAAAAGCCTGCATAACCAAAAATATAATTTTTTACAGTTTCTTGGTCAAATATTCATCAATATGATCACTGAAGTCACTGGCACTCCTTGTAACTATCATGTAAATCAATGTTTATTTCTAAGTCTATATTTATGTGTCATGCCGAATTTCTTAGTGATATGAAACTATGTTGGCTGCGTGTATTAAAACTAAATATGTGATATTATTGATTATGAAATGTTTGCTCCTAAATTCTCCTCCTTCCTTCAAGCAATCTCTTCCTCTCATTTGAATAATTACTCTATTCTAGGCCTTTTTCTCTCCATCTCTAAACCTCTTCGCCAAACTTTACTCAATTTTGATGACAGCAAGATGGTTTGGGGTGATCAAGAGAAGGGTTAGGTAAACTGTAGAACTCGAAAGAAGGGTCAGAGGATGATAGCAGCTTCGAAGACTGTACAGCAAGCTGGAACAATAAAAATACAGGTCGGCTACAAAATCAGTGGCCTAATATGTCTTTGAAAGTTCAAGAGAGATCATGACCTCAATTCAATCAGGCTACAAGTGCACCACCCGAGAAAGATCTAAGGTTACAAAACTCTAATAATAAAGAACTAAAGAAAACACTCCAATAAGAAAGAACTAAAGAAAACAATCTCTATTGCATAAATCAATACCCAAATGTCCCAATACCAAAAATTATCAACATATTTATACTTCTCAAAGCAAACTAACCCTAATAATAATTTAAATAAGGTAAATAAATCCCCCTACGCGGCCTGACCAACTCATGTGGTTTAGAATAGCTTGAATCGATCCCTCCTGAACCAATTCATTTATCTGAGGTTTGCCTAGAAGCGGGAACGGAAGCGAGAACAAAAACAAGAGGGACATCCTCATCATTTTCTCCGGGTAGGAGATGATTCATTTCTTCATTGGAATCTCCTGGATCCTCATAATACTACAACATATTAGCAATTTTGATACAACCAAAATGTTATGAAGCACCGACAATGCATGCAAGTATACGGGCTGACCAAATAGTATACAAAATCGAGTCTGTGTATCGATCCCACGAGTAACGAGAGAACTCCCAAAGTTCAGAAAAGCTCTATTTTACCGGCTTTGAGACTTGCCTAAAGGTTCAAAATTTAGTGATTTAAAATTTATAATCCTCATTTTTGTAAAAAAAAAAAACCTACAACTAATTTTGAGGTTGAATAAGTGGTAGAAAACCTCCCTTAAATTTGTCATATTCAAACAAGATCTATCCGATTCTAATAAAGTTAATTATTATGAACAAAAGTTTTTTTAACCCCTCCCGATGGTCATAAAAAAATTGGGATTTTATATTACAACTAGTGTCACAATCCAACCTAGAACTTGGAATTAACCAAGGCGGGTACAGACGGTCGGACGGTGGTAATTAAGTTTTCTATATTCATCTTCTATAACTAATATATAATAAATGAAATAACCACCAAAGAAAATAAATTAAAACTTTATCATTAAATTTACCTCATTACAAGTTTTCTGCATCTTCTATAAACAATTTACCTTATATTGTTTATCTTTTAATCAATTAATTACGCTTAAAAAATTTGTTTAAAACAGCAGTGAGCTAACTAAAGTCAGTGAATACTCACACTTCTAAAATACATTAATACAAAGAAGAAAAAACAAAATGCATGTTAGTTAAGTTTTTAATAAATTAGTAGAAAATATTTGATAGTTTATGAATATAATCACTTACGATATTTCATGCTAATCAATGTGTTTTACTATTTCAATCGAAATATATATATATATACCGTATAAAACTGTATCAATTAAGTTACTTTAATATCAATATTATTTTCTATTTACGTGCACGGGTACCTTAGCGTTCCCCTAGTAGAACCATAAATGAGTGACTCCATAGTCAAATATGGACATACCAGCATATAATTATTTCATTCTCATTTGCATTGAAGTCAATATACTTCTATAAAATTAAATATCGATGATAATTTAAAAAAAAATGGTAACTACATATCATTCCTACAATATGAACAAAATTCAATAGAATCATAAATCAAGAGTTTGAAATGGTTTCAATATAGTTAGTGACAGCAAGAGTAAATGTAAATGGTTTATAAAAAAACAAAAATATTATTATAGCATAAGAATATATGTACTCATCTTAAAATCGTTTGACTTATCTTAAATCTCCAATTACGCTTAATCTTATCTCCAATAGTTAACTACCTAATAAATAAAACATTATAAGCATACCATTAACCATGTTTAATCAATCTTTAATTAATTATGTAATTTTAATTGTTCATCAGAAACTTTTATTTTAAGTATCCAGGTTACTTTAATTTGATCATCAAACATACAACTTACTCAACATCTACACTTTCTATTTTTATTCAATATACAATTAATGTCCCCTCTAATTTAAATAAATAAATGTAAAATTTATTTTTTATATATTGATTTAGTCTTTTATACTATTATTATTATTATAAATTATGTTATGACATATATAAATATTTAATAAATTATATTATTTTAATTAATATTTCAATACTTGTTATAAATGTAATCATTACATTTAATATTAAATATAATTAATCTATAAAAAATTCTTTTGCAGAAATAAAACCCTAGTATTTCTTGTTGTCGTCAATTTTTCCTCAATCCAAAAATGATATTTTTAAAGCATGAATCAAATGCACTTAAATTTATATATATAACAATTTAATTAAAATACTAAAAACTCACCCTTACCCCTTAATATATTAGCTTGAAAGGCATACTCTCGTTCGAGCTTTTATACCTTATCCAAGGCTCGGTCAAGCGTCTATAAGCACGCTCAGAGCTTTTCTTCCTCTGTTAGGGCTCTAGCCTTCCTCTTTTCTTCACACCGGAGTCGCTCCGTGATTCTCCCTTCGACCGCAAACAACAATTAACACAGGCGAGCCGCTCCTTCCTCCTATGGCTTCTATGGCAAGTTTTGTCACCCTCGTCTCTCTCGCTTGTTTAATCTTACCTCTGCCTCCATTCACACCACTTTATAGGACGAAAATAACTTCCAAGTTCTCAACTATTCGCTTCAACCCCCTCTTTTCAACCCACTCTCTTCAACACCCTCTTTTCGACTCTCTCGATTAATTTAAATGAGGTGTCGGTATCTTCCCCACAAAAATTTTATCCACGAAATTTAAAAAAAAACATATCGCAAGTCATCTTTTATTAAGCAGGTTAACATTAATTATCCATAAATTTCAAGATAAAAATTATGGGTCATTCATTAAGATGAAAAGTGATCGATGTAAAGACATGGTACAAGGCGGTTCAATAATTTGGGTGTATCTCTGTGTTTGACTGGATATAATTATTAATTTCAGCTAACTTAAATTTTTTAATTATTATTATTATTAAAATTTTCTTATAATTACCCTATTAGCTCTTTCTTCAATACTACATTAATTAATCATAAACATTGTCTCTAATACGACTTTTGTCACGACCCGACTCAGAACTTGAAATTAAACAAGGCGAGTACAGACGGTCGGACGGTGGGAAATAAGTTTTCTATATATTTTTTATAACTAATATTTAACAAATAAAAGAGCCGCTAAAAAAATTAAAATGAAAGCAGTACAATTAAATTTACCTTATTACAGTTTGTCCAGATTTTCTATCAATATTTTCTCATATGTACTTATCTTTTAATCAATTAATTACACATAAAAAGTTAGTTTAAAATAATAGTGAGCTAACCAAAATCAGTCAATACCCACACTTCTAAACTACAGTAATACAAATAACAAGAAAATAATATGCATGCTAGTTAAACTTTTAATAAATCAATAAAATATTTGATAATTTATGAATATGATCACTAATAATATTTCATGTTGATCAATATGTTTTACTACTTCAATAGCATATTTATTTCATTTTATGTATGTACAACATTCACAAATGCACTGCATCCAAAATTCTACTAGTTAAAGTATTTCATTATCAATATCATTTTCTATTTATGTGCATGAATACCTTAGCGTTCCATCGCTAATACTATAAAGGGGTGACTACATCATAGTCAAACATGCACATGCAAGTATACTATGAAAATCACTATTTAATAATTGATATTTCATTCTCATTTGCATAACAGTTAATATATATTTATATAACATTCAATACATATAATAATTTAAAAAATAAATGCAAGTACACATCATTTCTATAATATGAACACAAATTCAATATAATCATAAATCGTGAGTTTGCATTGATTTCAATATAGCTAGTGACAGTAATAGTAAATGCATTTTGTCGAGAAGCCAAAATACTACTACAGTATAAGAACATGAACACTCACCTCAAAACTGTATGAATTGCCTTAAACCACGCTTAATCTTGTCTCCAATAATTAGCAAAATAATTAAAAAAATTTAAGCATGTCATTAATTAGGTTTAATCAAACTTTTAATTAATTATGTTATTTTAATTGTTGATTGGAAACTTTTATTTTATGTATTCATATTACTTTAATTTGACTATCAAAACTACAACTTAAAATATATGATTTGTATTTTTATTCAATATTCAATTAAAGTCCCCTCTAATTTAAATAAATAAATGTAAAATTTATTTTTATATATTTCAATTAAATCTTTTATACTATTATTATTATTATAAATTATGTTATTATATATACAAATTTAATAAATTATTTTATTTTAATTAAGATTTCAATACTTAAACTTTAAATTTAATCATTGCAATTAATATTAAATATTACTAATTTATACAAAATACTTTTTTTGGAAAAAACATTCTAACATTTCTTGTTGTCGTCAACCTTTCCTCGATCTAAAAATGATATTTTTATAGCCTGAATCAAATGCAATTAAATTTTACATTTAAATAACTTAAATTTACATATATAATAATTAATTAAAATATTAAAAACTCACCCATACCCCTTAATATATCAGCTCAAAAGCCCTACTGTCGTTCAAGCATCTTATGCCTCAGCTGGGGCTCAGTCGAGCGTCTGTACGCACATATAAAGATTTTTTTCCTAAGCTAGGGCTCAAATCTTCCTCTTTCCATCACACCGGAGTCGTTCGATACTTCTTCTTTCGACCACAAACAACCAACACCGACGAGCCGCTCCTCCATCACACAACCGGAGTCGTTCGATACTTCTTCTTTCGACCACAAACAACCAACACCGACGAGCCGATCCTTCCTTCATCACACAAAACTTCCTTAGCTCACACTACGACACGAAATGGTTCACTTAGAACACAAGCAACAACCAAAACACATGAGCTGCGCCTTCCACCTTCGGCTTCTATGACAATTTTCGTCGCCCTCGTCTCTCTTGCCTGCTTGATCTTGCCTCTGCCACCCTTCATTCGCTACAGAGACGAGCTGCTCCTCCCTCCTTTGGCATTTACAACAATTTTCGTCGCCCTCGTCTCTCTTGCCTGCTTGAGCTTGCCTCCGCCTCCCTTCATTCGCGTCACTTTATAAGACAAAAGTAACTTTCCCTCTTACCGTGTGCTTCCTCTCCCTCTCTTTGACTCCCACGAGAAGTGGAAACAAGGCGTCACAGTTAGTCTCTTAATCATGCAAAAACACTAGTGTCTGCAAATTTTCCTACACGATAACACCATCTTAACAATAATATTCATATTCTCTAAGGAGTAATGTAAGTTAACATAATTGTTCCACTAGCTTACTCCCATAGTACTAGATCACAACTCGTTTTAACATCTTAAGTGGTCCGTTTAGAAGTAAATTATGTGCAAAATTTTAAAATAAAAGCATTCTACAATCAATAAATCAATCACACTACAAGGATAGTTCTAAAATGCATAGATTACTAACTCAAGTGAATGAGATATTTAGTTCCTACTCATTTGAAGTAAACAAAAAAATAATTACTGAAATCTAAAGAAAAAATTTACCCAAATGAATAATAATCAAACCCGAAATTATTCTCTTTTTGCTCCACTTTGAATCTTCTTCTTACAATGAAACTTCACTTTGATTTGCTTCCACATGCATACATGAAAGTAAAAACACTCACTAAACACACTAAAACACACACACACCCCCTAGCTCAAGTCTCTACTACATCTATTCTTCAAGTGTTGGTAGTCTCCAATAGATCTTAAGTCTGAAAGTGTGGAAGAAGTCCAAATGTAGGAGTTACCTCGTGAAAATTCCTCACCAAACCTTTCTATTCTTTGCCAATTTACGTCCCCGCCTGCGAAACAATGTGAAATGAGACTTCTGAACCGTAATCCTGCTTTTACAAGCACATGGCCGCCCAAAACTGGTGCTTGAGCGTCTATAGCTCTGTTTCTAGGAACTTAGGTGCCCATAATTAGTGCCTAGGAGCACGGGCCTCTAGTTTCGGGCGTTTGGGCCCCTAAGACTGGTGTTGGGCGCCGATTCAGCCCGTTTTGAGTTTGTTTCGTCTCTTTTGTTCCCTAAGTTGCTTAATCACATGCACTGCATGTACAACCACAAATACTATGGAAAATCATAAAAGTGACAAATAATAAAAGAAAAAAAAATAGAAATATCATGCATGTTTGATACACATCAAATGTTTAAAGTTCCAGAGAGATGTTGTAGTCTCAAGGAAGACCATTTTTTTATGCAATATTATTGATCTTCTCAACAATCTTGCATGAACCATCAACTCTAGGCTTGAACTTTCTAATGAACCTACAAAGAAACCTCACCTCTTTTAGTATAATCCACAATCATTCCTTAGAAATCATAACATTTCAAAACTTAGTCAGTTTCTAATACTTGGTATTTTATTTGGCAATTTCCTTTCTCAAATGCTCATATAAGGTCTAGGTCTAAATCTCTTTAACTCTACTCTTTGTATCAGTATTAAGCTCAATAGTCGAAATTATTGACAATAATTATGATGGTGGGAGATAATTTCTCCTACATGAAATCTCAAATGGATCATTGTTTGTCAATTGAATAGCAGACTGTTGCAAGAAAACTCGATTGAAGGACAAATTAAGTCCTAATTCCTAATAACCTAAGAAGGTTCCCCAAACTTCTATTTATCATTTTTACATGGTTGTCTACCTAGGGGTGAGCTGTTGAATTAAAGAATTTAGTACCGTATAAGATTTTTTGAAAATGACTCAAAATTTTCACAATTCTATCAAAAATGATGGTCAAGAGTATGCCATTAAGACGAACTAACTCCAAGAAATATGAATCTGAAATATGTACAAAATTCATCATCTTGTGAGAAAGTACAAAATGTGTTGCCTTAAAAACAATCAACCACCACCATAACTGAATCATTTGTTTGTTCCGTGGAAGGCACGCAACGAAGTCCATGCCCACATCGACCTGCGATAACTTTGGTACAAAGTGTTTACATTCATATTCTGCCCTCAGGACTTGGCTAAGAGACATCCTACATTGTCAAACGTGCATATGTGATCAAATGTGTTCTACATGATCCACAACTCATGAAGCTCCCAAATCCAGACTTTATGGCCTATGAACATTATTGCAACTCATCATTACAGTCTACGTGATTAACTACGACCTACGTAGTCCACAGCCCATAGAGCTCCCAACTCCAGCCCCTATATTCTACGGACGATATCACAACTCACCATTACGGTCTACGTGAACTACAACATACGTGGTCCACAACTCATTCAACTCCCAACACACGCCTCTACGGTCGAAAAATGTTATTGCAACTTAGCACTATGGCCTTCGTAATCAATTACTGTCAACGTGATCCACAACTCATGCAGGTTACAACTACCATCTTGGCCTACAGACGTTATTGCAGCTCACCACTATGGCCTACGCGACCAATTTGGTTTAAATAGTCCACGGCTCATGCAGCCCCAACTCCGACATCTATGACCTACAGACATTATTGTATCTCACCACTAAGGTCTATGTGACCAAGTATGATCTACGTGACTCACAGCTCCTACAGCTCCCTACGACAACTTATGTGATCAACCAATGACCCTTAAGCAACAATCTACGACCTATATGGCCAACAAATACCATGGGCTTCAACTACGGTCTCTACAACAAGCTAGCACTAAAAATACCATATACAACAATCACGAGAGACTACTGCCTCCCTAGTGATTGACTATAGTTTTCAGAGCTCGTTACGATTATCATTACTTAAATACTACTATATATCAACTTTGGAATTACATTTTCTCTAATGCAAGAAAAGAATAAGCTTGTATGCTACCTCCCTAGTGATTGACTATAGTTTTCACAGCTCGTTACGATTATCATTACTAAAATACTACTATATATCAACTTTGGAATTACACTTTCTCTAATGCAAGAAAAGAATAAGCTTGTATGCTCACCATTACATTGGATTATTTTAACTGGGCTAGGCCCCGTGAATTTTTTCCTTTTCAGGGTTTTTAACATAAAAAATTGAGGCGTCTCCCCTTAATACTTTTCTTTTATCCGTGTGTGTTGAATTCTCATACTACATTGAGATAATAATTTACTACACTACCACCACGGGCTTCTGACACGCATCAGTCATAATTAAGGAAAACTTGAACCTCGAGCCATAAAACCTTTATTCATTAGTTATGCTCCCACCCAAAAGAGGTATAAATGTTTTGATTATAATTCTTAAAAAATTGTTCGTCTCCATATATGTCACCTTCTTTTTAATTACAATCCTTTTTTTCATCTCATCTTCAAATTGGGGAGAGACAAAACAAAGATTTGACTACTGCTTTTTAGGATTTTTTCAAATCGAAGACTCACAAAATTATATCTCTCCAACCTTGATTGTTCAACCTAAAAATCCAAGCTATATTATATTTGGAGAAAATGGGTTAAATATTTTAGTTACTGAAGTCGATTAAGATCTTCTTAAAATGTCATCTCATGATGTTCATAATCTTACAACTAACAAAGAAGAAACAGAAAAAAGAACTACGACATCAGTACCATTTGAAATTGTCTATTTGCGACAAAGGACAATTTAAAAGGAGTTTATAAATCCTTTGCATTGCCCAAAATCCCTTAATCCTCTAAGTAATATCCTCACTGAGCCTTCACTCCATGATCAGCCCAATTTATCTTTGAGTTCTGAGTCTTCAAGTTCTAAACCCAGTCTAGGCGTAATCCTAAATCTACGGATTACAGTCATCCCATTGTTGCTTGTAAGAGAGTGAGGCCTTTCACCCAACATCATTTGTCTCATTGTGTCATATGAAAATTTTTCACCTATTTTTTAAGCTTCCACAATTGTTTTGTATGAAGATTTCAAATATTGTGCAGAATCTCTGAAAGTTCCTAAGTGGAAAAAGGTTATCTTAGAGCAGATGAAAGCCTTCAAAAAATTAGAACGTGAGAATTTGTTGATCTACCAAAAGGGGAAAAAAACTATTGGATGCAAATGCATGTTTATAGTTAAGTATAATTTTGATAGCTCTTTTGAAAGATACAAAGCTCGAATGATTGCCAAGAAATTCACTCAAACCTATGGCATTAATTACTTAGAGACATTCGCTTCAATCGCAAAATTAAATTTCATAAGAGTTCTTATGTCACCTACAACTAATCTTGACCGACCCCTACACCAGTTGGATATAAAAAATGTATTTCTCAATGGAGGCTTAGAGAAAGAAGTATACAAGGATGCACCTCCAGCATTTAGTTAGATATTTGACACAAACGTGTGCGAGCTAAAAAAATCTTTATCCTGCTTGGAGCAGCAACCGAAAGCGTGGTTTGAAAAATTTACACTATTTGTTAAAGGGAGGGGTATACTCAAGGACAAGAAGATCATAGAATATTCTTCAAACATTCAAAGGATCGGAAAGGAGCGGAAGAGCATCATACTGATTGTGTATGTCAACGATATGATTCTCATCGGAGATGGCGTATATGAAATGAACCGGTTGAAGGCTTCCCTCTCATCAGTTTTTAGAATAATGAATTAGAATTTCCGATGTATTTCCTTGACATAGAGGTTGTTAGATCGAAGAAAAGAATTGTTGTTTCCCAAAAGAAATGTATTCTTGATCTTTTAAAAGAAACTGGGATAAGTGATCGTAGGCTTGCAAACACTCCAGTTGATCCCAATCAGAATGGGAGATGAGAAGGAAGGTGGCCTAGTGAATATATCTCAATATCAAAAATTGGTACGAAAGTTGATATATTTATCACATATACTGCTAGATATCGTCTTTGTTTTAAGCTTGGTGAGTTAATTTATGCATTTGCCTTCTACAAAAACACCTTGAAGTAGTTAACAAAATTTTCAAATATCTAAAAAATATACCAAATAAGAGTTTACTTTTTCAGAAGACCACACAATAAGACATAAAGGCATGCATTTATGCAGATTGGGCGGGCTCAGTTGTTGACAAGAGATCGACATCTGGATATTGTAATTATGTCGGGAAAAATTTAGTTACATGGCAAAGTAAGAAACAGAATGTTATGGCAAGTAGTGTCGAGGCAAAATATCGAGCTATGGCTAATAGAATATGTGAGATGTTATGGCTAAAGAGAATTCTTGAACTACGGATCCCGATGAACATGCCAATGAAGTTGTACTGGGACAATAAAGCTATCATAAGCATTGTATAAAATCCAATGCAACATGATCACACAAAACATGTGGAGATTGATAGACATTTCATAAAATAGAAGATTGATTGTGGTACTATTACATGGCTTTCACTCTGACAGCGCAACAAATAGCAAACATCTTCACCAATGGACTTTTCAGTCCTAATTTTGAGTTCATTGTAACCAAGTTAGGTATGATAGATATCTATGCTCACTTGAGGGAAGTATTAGAATTTTAAAAAAATTTTGTTTTAGTAGTTTCTATTATTAGGTTTTATCTAATTATAGAACCTTTATGGCTGATTTTATTTTGTTCCTAATGTGGGAGAAATACCCTTGTATTTATGTTGTAATCATTTTCTATGAAATTAAAGAGGAATGATAATTTTTTTCCTCTCAAAAGTTATATTCTGTGATAATTCAACCATCGAAAGAACTTTTAGCCACAAAATAATTATGATAACCATCTGTGTGCAGTTGCAGTAACCTGAATGCTAAAAAGGTTTACAAAAAATGAAGATACAAAAGAATAAAAAAAATCCCCACTATCACAAAAGAAAAAGTTACTCCAAACCAGCAATCATAAATTGAAAAAATGGAAATCAAGGCTTTTAGGAGAAAAAACAACCTTCAACGGCCACAAAATTCCCGACACATAAGGCGAATGCCTCACGGGAAGTTTATCAGTCAATCTATATGTTGCCGTGATTCCTTTCAGCTGCTTCAAATCCTACGAATAGATTTTAAAAATTAAATGTGAACAAAAATCAACGGGCAAACATTGAGTGATAATTTTCTAAAATAAATTAGTATCAAATCGTCTTATTACCAAACAAAAGAATTAACAAGGCATCCCAAAATGAATTCAGGTAACCAAGACCAGCTAAGTCCATTTAAAAAGTCTTGTATTTACATGAATTGAAGCATTTAAGCAAGAGTATAAAAACGGGAAGAAAAATTTTGGAAGCCATTACTATGCAGCAATCATTAAAAACAAAGACCCAAATGAAAGAAAAAAAGGGATAATTACAAGCATAGCACCAAAAAATTTTGCTATTTACAAAATTAGCAACCATGCTATTTTTTTGGGCTACCAAACCACTATATTTACAGTGTCACGATCAAATCATTAAGAATATGATAAAAGTAAAAAATATGGGTTGGGGTTTTATTGTGAATTTTGATATTTGAGTGAGAATTTGAAAAATAACTGAGGTTGCTAGTTTTGTAAATAGCAAAGTTTTGAGTGCTATGTTTGAAAAACAACTGAGGCTGCTAGTTTTGTAAATAGCAAAGTTTTGAGTGCTATGTATGTAATTGCCCAAAAAAAGTAAAGAAAAAACTAGACAAAAGAAGCATGTACCATCACATCCAACAATATACTCACCTCAAAAGATCTCTCAGCAATTCCCTCAACCATCATATCCTTCAAAATAGGTAAGGTATCATTCAAAGATGTTGCAGCTTGTAAAATGCTGCGTCTTACAAGATCAAGCACTTCAGTGGAACAAGATTCGAGAAGTTCCAATACATGCCTAAGATAATTTCCGCTAAGCTCGGAAAAAAGAAAACCTACATCATGTATCACCTGCGCATAATATTTCAAAATAAATATGAAGTATAGGTACTCATCCAGTAACCATTAACCAGAAAATGTGAAGTACTCGATAATTCTAAATAGCTTGATCAATATAAAAACGGGAAATTAGATTAAAATAATGAATAAGCAAGAAACTTACAAGTTACAAGTTTTGGCACCGTGAATAATATTCCTTTATAAGATGTCTTTCAGAAGTTATCATAAATAATACCAAATTTCATAAAGCCAGCTTCACTTAAAGTTCACGACTCCATGACATTTGATGTTTAATTCTTAATCCACACCAACCTAAACCTAAAACTTTTAGCGAGACTCTATATCAATACATCTATAATTGTACCTAATGTCTTAAAATATTAATAAGAGAAAACCAATCAAGAATTGAATATTTTGAGTCATTATTGGTACTCATTATTAACGTGGTTACAAAGAAACTAAGGGAGAGATCAATTGTATCATTAATGGATGCATTCCTTCAAACTTTTCCGTATCCTTGGAAATTGTAAAGGTTATTTTGCATTCGTAGTCCCTTTATTCCAAATTATAATTTTTTGAATTCATATTCCTTGAGAATGACTATATATTTTTCAAATGATATATTACTTATTAACATAATATTAATATATTTCACCCTATTTTTATACGGGATACCGACAATTAAGCATCTTTTACCTTCCAGGTGGATCACAACCAGCTTTTTATAATTCTACGCATTGTAATTTTGCAATATAGAATTCAAGTTTTTTTCAATAAATCAAATGGAACTTCAAATCTTAAAAAGTATTATATGCATTATAGACTATGTTAAGTATCAAGAGTTGTGTGCTATGCTAAAAAATATTTTGATAGAATGGGCTCAACTTAGTATTTATTTAGTCTTATTTATGAATTTCCTTTTATATAATGTGTAATTAGATGAGCTTTTTAGCAATGAACAATTTCAAAATCTTTAAGCATGAATAACATAGTATCATTTACATTACTAACTTTTTAATCTTTCCACTTGGCAAATAAAAAAATTATTGCTTTTTTTTCCTTCCTCAGCTTAACATTCCAAAAATTAACGCAATAATTTTAGATGCTGGCATCACAAGGGTATGTGGCTAGTAATCATAGATGAGATTATAGATGGTAGACTTTGGGTGATCAAAATGGACACAACATTTATATGTTATGATGTGATTAGCGAATAGCCTTAAGACTTCCAATGAATATTCTATGAAAGAAAATGTATCTAGCTAGAATATTATATCAAGGATTCAAAATTAGGCCACAGAAAGTTATTGACTGCCATTTAACAGTCAAAAAGTAAAGAAAAATACATTGCAAAATTTTGAAGACAGTGCATGAGAAGTTATTATAGTTGAGCCAGAAATAGCGCATGATTTAGGAAAGATAGAAAATAAACCTAAATGAATTGAGAATGTAAAGTAGTTAATAAAGCATGTACCAATATCGTGAGAGGGTAGAATTATGTAAAAGGAATGAGCATTAAAAGGGATAGGACAAGTGAGAAGACTATGATACCAGGCATAAAGGTTCATGTAAAAAACATGGACGACATTCAGCACAAAACAACAATAAAGCAAAGATTTCAAAATGTCGACCCCAAGTTACATATGGCTGCTAAAGTTCTTTTTAATGATCATGAGGTGAAAGCAATGATATAACTATTGCAGTACATGGATCTATATGCATAAACATTTCCTGCTGCAACGTATGATTGTTTTGAAAGTGTTTTTTTATAGTGAAGATGATAATCCAATCTATACTTTTCTACTATTTTTTTAGTAATTATGTAATAATGTCAGTCAGACATTCAAAATATGTTGATCTTTCGTGTCTAGAATTAAATATAAATTACTGTAAATCTCATCATCATCAGCCTGACTACTATTTGGGGGAAGATTTATGAACTGATTTTTTGAACCATTTTCGCTCAGTTCCAACAATTTTGCATTTTGTGCTAGGGTTTTGAAGATGGGCTGCTTTTCGGCTGAACCAGTTGGTTCAGCAAGGGCACAAGTCCATCAGGGAAGTTGGACCGGTCGGCTCAGGCTAATGGGTGGGATCTGCCGACTTTCCCCCCTCCCCTTATTTTGCCTATTATAAATAAATGTTAATGTTGTTTAGAGTCCAGTTTTTGTTATATTCTGTTTTATTTTCCCTTTCTAGGATTATATCTGGTGGCAAGACGGTGTTTCGGCTATAACTCGTCCGAGGTGGTGACTTTTTTCAAAGGTTCGAGGGGTGCTCCGGCTATAACTCGCTCTTGCGGGGATAGTTATCCTCTACCTATCCCCCCTTCCCTGCTCGCTGCCACCTTCCCGGCCTCACCACCCTTCCTACTTCCCTGCCGTAAACCCCACCACTTGTGACGCCAACTCTCCCTCTCGCCAACTTGCAGGCCGCAAGCCACCGGTGCTTGTCTCTCTACTACACCGCAATCACCCTCTCTATTTTCCTGCTATGTCACACCCCACCTACGGAGCCGCAACTCCCGTATACCCCTCTCCAGCTATAATCACCACCCGCTACTCCTTACCAACACCGAAGGCCTACCTTTACCTTCACCAGCAGCTGGTTTACCGCAGCCTGCTCCCCAGCTGCTGATCCAGCCACCAATACCTCTCCTACCTGCCGCAACCAACCTTCCTTACCACCTAGATTCCCCCTTTTCCACCCACCCAGTTGCAGTCCACTCCTACCATTTTCGCCCTAGGATGTCTTTGGTTTCGGTGTTGCTATTTTTCATGTTGTCAAGTGTTTGTGTCGTAACCCTTTTGAATTTCAGAAATAATATTTCTGTTAACTCCAGTATCGGTCTTGTTTTGCATGGTTCCCCAATTCCATGTCAAACTTCAGCTATAAAAATAATCTATTTGATGCACAAGGAGATCCAAATAAGTACCATATGGATTGGTCATTTCCTGCTATGTAGTACTGTCAGAGACTCTACAAAAGATAAAAAATAAAAAAAAATAAGCCCGATCAAAACAAGAAGGAACTTTGAATTTCAAAATTACAGAATAATTTTATGGTATTACTAACTTTATTTTGACAGGGTTACGAAGTGTTGCCTAGACTTCTAAGGATTAATGTCAAAGGAAGGATAAATAAAGAGTATAAGCAAAAAATCTATGTTGCATAATCCGTCATATGATACCGGAGTTAACCAAAACGGTATTGAAAAATGAAACATTTGTTACGGAAGTGAATAGGGGTTGCAACAAACACACACCGAAATAGGAAAGTATAATAGACGCTCAGCACAAACACCAACACGGGCATAAATCGAAGGTAATGGAGCCGCTGTTGGAGGGGAATAGTGGATATAGAGGGCTGGATGGTCAAGAGGTGACAAGGGAAGGGGTGGCAGTAACAGAGAAAGGTGATAAAGGGGTTGTTAGGTAGGTGGTAGCTAGGAAGTGGTGTGGGGTGGAAGAGGGATGGCAAAGGAATCGTGGCTGGAAGGGGCTGCCGCAAGGATTAGGGGGGTTGGAAGGGGCTGGACGTAAGCCGCACTGCCGACTGAACAGTTCCGGCGAGGATGGCAACAAGTCAGGCAGTCGGGATGAAGGTTGGGGAAGCAAGAAAGGGTAGATAAATACCTCCTCATAACTGGTTACAGCCAGAGCACCTCTTCTCCTTCGGATATAGCCTTATAAGGGGTAACCTAGAAGTCAACGACTGCACTGATAGAAAGATGAATAAAAAAAATTACCTAAACATAGGAAAACAACATATAAGTATTACTAGGTTAGCTAAGGGTGGGTCTTTCAGTTAGGTCGCAAATACGCTTCAAGGAAGGATCACATGGCTCCTCTCCTCTCTTAGCATGAACCGGTTCAAGCAACCGGTTCGACATTTGTCGTTGTTGCATTCCTCACGGAAGACGCACCCATTTCAGTCTCCCGGGACTGGGGAAGTTTCAACCTCATTTATTGAATCTTCTATATCTTCGTAGTATGGAGTCAAGTTTGCTACGTTGAAGGTAGCAGAAATTTTATAATCCCTTGATAAGTCGATCTTGTATGCATTGTCATTTAGCTATTAGAGAAATCAGAGAAGTCTATCTGCTTTAGGTTTGAGTTTCCCAAATGATCCAATGGGAAAATCTCTTTCTTCAACCCGATCCACACTAAATCTCCTTCCTGAAACGACACCTTCCTTATTTTATTAGCATGCACTTGGTACTTATTGTTCTGCTTGGAGATCTCTTTTCCCACCTCCTCTTGTATCCCCTGAATCTCTTGTACCCTTGCCTCAACATCCGCACTAACCTCAGATATAGGAAGAACCGGTACTAACTCGAGCGGGGTGAGATGATTGCGTCCATACACAATCTGGAAAGGTGTGTCCCGTAGTCTGGCTCATGACCTATTGCTGGAAAATTCGGCCTGGATAGTTTAATGTTCTTTCCTATGAAGCACCTCAGAAGATTTCTCAGACTCCTGTTCACCACCTACGTCTGACCATCTGTTTGCGGATGTTGTTCAAAGTTGAATTGAAGTTTAGTACCAAGTTTTCCACACATGGTTCTCCAGAAGTGACTTAGGAATTTACTTCCTTATCAGTTGAAATGGTCATAGATATCTCATGTAGCCTCACGATCTCCCAAAAGTATAAGTCAATGACATGTGATGCATCCAGTGTCTGGTAGTAAAGTACGAAATGAGCCATCTTTAAGAACCTGCCAACCACAACCACTACTGAATCCTTGTTTTGTTGGGTCCTTAGGAGATCCATCACGAAATCCACGCTAACATCCCCACCTAAGAAGCTTCAAATACCGGTAATGGTGTGTAAGGCATTGCATTTTGCCCTCTGGTTTTGGCCATGTGACAAACCTAACACTGTCTGACGTACAGCTCCACATCACTCGTCAATCTAGGCCCAAAAAAATATTCCTTCACTAATGTGAGGGTCTTGTCTCAGCTGAAATGTACTACTAATCCTCCATTGTGACTTTCTGAAGGATGGACTCACTCAACAAACATCTGGGAATACACAGTTGTTCTAGTGGAACAAGTAGTCATCCGCTCTGTGATACTATCATGTGGGTCTCTCCTAACACTGTCCCCGAATCTCCCTGAAATCCTCATTCGTCTCATACAGCTCATTCACAGCCTTGAATCCCAAAACTCTAGTCTGCATGAAGCTAAGCAGCACATGGTGGCGACTCAAAGCATTTGCTACTTGATTTTGACTTTCTCCCTTGTGTTTAAGCACGAACTGGAATGATGCTAGGAACTCAACCCATGACGCATGTCTACCCTTCAACTTTCTCTGACCGTTCAGGAATCTCAGAGCCTCGCGGTCAGGTAGTGACTCTAGTGGTGAAGAGCTCTCACAATGGCATAGAACTCATTGTCGTATGTCAAGTACTTTCTCCTGTAATCATTCAACTCTCGTTGAATAAGGCTAAAGGTGTCCCCCTTGGCTCAATACTGCTCTGATCCCCATGTTAGAAGCGTCACACTCCCCCTCGAACAACAAATTGAAGTCTGATAAAGTTAAAACTGGGGTCTGCATCACCTTCTCCTTCAGGGTTCCAAAACTGGACTGGGTTGTCTCTATCCACTAGAGCTTCTCTCCCTTCAAAAGCTTTATCAGAGAAGTTGTAATGGTGCTGAAACTCCTGATGAATCGCCTTCAGAATGACGCTGACCCCAAAAATTGTCTCAGCTCGGTAAAGAACAATGGGGTGTCTAACCCATTTATCTTCGTAGGGTCTATCTGAATGTCTGCAATAAATACAACATAACCCAAAAAACAATCACATTTATCTTCGTAGGGTCTATTTGAATGTCTGCAATAAATACAACATAACCCAAAAAAACATATTTGTGTCGTCACAAAGTGACGCTCCATCGAACGGGCACATAGCTTCTCTGACCCCAAAACCTCAAAAATCTACCTCAGATGTTGCAAGTGCTCTCCCTTGAACTGTTGTTAACAAACATGTTGTCAAAGTAAAAAATCACAAACTTCCCGATGTGTGCCTCATAAAGGTGATAGGTGCATTCGACAGTCCAAATGGCATGGCGGTCCACTTGTACAAATCATCTCTAGTCTTGAAGGTAGTCTTCCATTCATCTCCCGGTCTGATCTGATGATATCCGCTATGCATATCAATCTTGTACAAAAATGTGACCCGTCATTTATAAATATAGAAGAAAGAACACTATGGTCATCAACATGCGACAAAATAATTTGCAATTTCAAGAAAATGACTACAACTCCATGTAACTAATCAGTAGGTCGTCCAGGCGAGGGATAGGAAACAGATATTTGATGGTGATTTTGTTGATAGCTCGACTATCGATGCACATCCTCCACAAGTCGTCCTTCTTAGGCACCCTTAAGGTGAGGACAGTGCACGGGTTGGTACTCTCTCATCAATCCCTTAGTAATTAGATCATGCACTTATTTCTATAACTCCCCGTACTCCATTGGTCTCAATTTCTGTGCATGTCTATTGGGCAACATTGATCTTGAGACAAGATCTATAACATGTTGGATATCCCTAAGAAGTGGTGGACCCTCTAGCAGGTTGTCGGACATCACCTCCTGGAACCGCATGATTCCCTGCACAAGGACAACATTGTATGTGGCTAGGGCGATTGGGCCTGCAACTCAGGATGAGATTTCTCTAATGGTTCCTCATCCATAATGCCACACCCAAAAATTTTTGGCTCGCTAATCAGAGCCTTAGCAAACCCACAGGTGCCCTTGGAACTATGAAATTGATGAAAATCGTGATTATGTAACATGTGGATGTCTTGTGGTGAAGGAGGTTATGCACACTTTGCAGAAGTGGGGAGTTATTATACATGTTTTCACCTCTTTTGAAGGGACCATTCCGAGTTTTTTGCCATCCTCCAAGATGACAGACCCTCTTTTGAACAAGCCTTATGGCTTTTTTAGTACATTTTTGTACTCCTTTTTATGTAAAATTCAAAATACACACCCTTCATGGAACTTGGATAACAATGGTTGGACCATCTCCGATGGATTTGTCTCCTCTTCAGTTCCCTCTAAGAAACTCAGGCTAGTGTCATTGGGGCTTCTCGAATTGACTGCAGAAAAGTGGTGCCTGGGACCTCAAGATTAGGGTCCGTTTGGGGCAGCATATTTGGTGCGGTGGCGTTTTGAAAACACAAATGACTTGTTTGGGTAAACTGCATTTTGGCAGCTTATGCGTTTTCAAAACGCTGAAAACAATGTTTTCACACCGCACCTATCTAAGTGCGGTGGCAGCTTTCTCACAGTGGACTAACTTTTCCAAAAAAATAAAAATTTATAATAGTCATCGCACCTAGCTTATCAGAAGATTATTTTTAATCAGCTTCTCAGCAGATTATTCAATAAGCTGCAGCTGCCCCAAACAAACCCTTATTCTCAACGGGTGTAGCTGCTCCTCCGAAATCAATGATGGAAAAGAAAACAATGTGTTTCCCCCTCCTTCATGAAAGCACAAGTTTTCATGAATCCAACATGATACATCATGAGATCAAATTGTCGGAACCTCCCCAACAGAATGTAGCAGGAATTCATGGGCACCACGACACACCACACATGGTCATGTAGTTGATCCCCAATGGAAAAATCAATCAGACATTGTTGATCAACACATATCTCATTTCCTTTCTTCAACCATGTTGGAGAATAGGGATGGGTTCTATGTAGCCAGATCCACTTCCTCATCATGAAAACGGAGACCACGTTCTCACAGCTTCATCCGTCAATAATGAGGCTACAAACTTTCCCTCTCACCGTACATTGTTGCGGAAGATATTGTGTCTCAACCACGAGTGATCCCTCTATGGTTCCGACTACAAAACTCTTCGCACCACTAGTATTTACCCTTCATCTCCCCGAAGTTAGTATTCCTCACCCCGATCCCCAGCTGCTTCTTCATCACTCACTTTCTCCAAGGTGCCCTACTTGGTGAATGACACCACTCGGCTTGTCGGGCAGGTGGAGGTGATATGGTCGTATAGGTGGCATCAGAAGCATTTATGGGTTGGAATTGTACCGGGCATGCCGCTCTTCTCAGGCTTCTTCCCACTTTGATATGCCATGTTAGTTTCCTGTCTAGGTCTTCCCACTTTGATCTGCCATGTTAGTTTCCTGTTCAGGTCTTCCCACTCCTCCAAGTATGCACTTGTTGGGTCTCCAACTGTAGGCGTTGTTCGAATTAAGGTGAGTACATCAACTTCTGTAATCTTTCCACTTTCAACGCTAAGGTCTGCAAGTCCTTCAGTGTTCAGCGGGTTTGCAGTTGGATCACATTACTTATGGCGGGTTTCAAGCCTCCCAAAATCCTACATATGGAATGCTCTCAATCTCTCTCAATACAAATTTTAAGTTGAGCTGCATAAATTATATCGTGTACTCCCCCACTAATAGCTCCTTCTGTTGCAAGAAGTGAAGCTTCATGAAAAAATCCTAGTAATAGTGTGGGGGTAGATATTGTCGCAGCATCGCCACCTTCATCTTCTCCCAAGAAGTGATTTTGTTCCGTCATTCCCTCTGTCTCTCTCTCTCTTCAGGTTCTCCGATCACAAGGAAACAGCTTTCGTCAACTTGATAACAGGTGATTTCACTCTTCCCTCATTTAGCACGTCCTTATTCAAATATTTGCTCAACAATTTGCATCCACTCAAGGAAATCATCTGGATTCATCCTCCGGTCAAAGTCTGATAGGTCCACCTTAGTTCTTGAATCCTTCTGCCCTCTAGCAAACACTTCCTCTCTCGGTCTCCTCCGATACAGCATTCTGAAACATCATAGTGGACTCTCATCTTCATTGAAGCCATCACTGCAAAAGGATTTCAACTGTTCTTCAAGTTCTCCTGCACAAAGCTCATTATTACGATCAACGTTGATCATGCCCACGGTCCTTTCTTCAATGGGCTCGAGTCGTTGTAGCACTTGATAAAATAGTCGTATTTTTCTTCTCGGTGGCATGGTTATTAGGGGTGGGGTTTTTTTTTCCCAGAAGGGTGTGTGTGTCTGTGCGTGTGCGTGTGTGTGTTGGGAGGGGTTGGAGATAGTTTTGGGTATGACAGATGCTATAAACCCTAGGATGAGACTAGGGTTAGGCTAGTTTTGATACCAAATGGTACTGGAGTTAACCCAAACGACAACGAGAAATCTAACTTTTATAGCGGAAACAAATAAGGATTACAACAACCACACTTCAAAATAGAAAAGAACAATAGACACTCAACACAAACACTAAGTAGGGCACGAATCAAAGGCAGTGGTGTTGCGGTTGGAGGGGGAATTGTGGATACGGAGGGCTAGATGTTCGGGAGGTGACAAGGGGAGGGACGTAGGGGAAGGTGATGAAGAAACAGTTAGATGGCTGGCAGCTAGGAAGTGGCGTGGGGCTGCAGCAAGAGGGATGCGATGGGGTGGTGGAAGAAAGGTGGCAGAGGAATCAAGGCTGGAATGGGAGGCAGCATGGCTTCAGGGGGCTGGAAGGGGATGGACGCTAGACGGCAGTCGAACTGCCGGCAAACAATTTCGGCGGCGATGGCAACAGGTCAGATCGTCGGGATGAAGGTTTGGTGAATAGGGAAGGGTAAATAAACACCACCTCGGAATGATTTACAGCCATAACACCTCGCCCTCAGATACAATCCGAGAAAGGGAAACTTCGATGCTGAAAACTGTCTGACATAAAGCTGAATAAAAAAACTAGCATAAACACAGGAAAACGACATATAAATATTACTAGGTTAGCTAAGGGTAGGCCCTCTCAGTTAGGCGGCAAATCCCCTTCAAGGAAGGATCTCATGGCCCCTCTCCTCCCTTAGTATGAGTTGGTTCAAGCAACTGGTTTGGCAACTGTCACTGCTGCGTCCCACATCACGCATGGGAGATGCGCCCGCATCATCGTTGTTTTTTATTTCATGCCTTAGGATAATGAAAAACAACAAATAAAGAAAATGAATGTAAAGAGATACTCATATCTTTCACTGTAGCTGTTCAATCAGAGGAATAAAAGGTTAGAGACTGTAGCTGGAATACAACAGGTATGACTTCAATATGTGGATTCGATATGCAAGCTAGAAAGGTCATATCTGAAAAAGAATTGTCATATCATGCAAAAACGCATTATGCTATAAAGAGTACTATATATGATAAACAAAATATTGACCGCACAGTTTTAATCAAGTTTCCCTTTGCTGCCAATAAATTTAACAGCTGCACAAAGTATGAAAATGTGTTCATGTCCATTAATTATGTTTATTGGAAAGAATTTTCAAGATTATCCACCTCTTTTAAGACATAAAAAGTCAAAAAAATTCCTAAACAATCCTAAGAAAAAATATCGACCAATGCTGCACCAGCTTAATGACCTGGACAAGATTAACACCGGTAAAAAGTAAAACATTAAGAAGTCTGTTTATATTCTCTCACATATTTATGTTTTCTAACACACGTGAATGCTGAAGAGAGAAGATTCAAGATGCAAGCATACATATATAAAATCTTCCGCAGCTGCATTACGTGCAAGCAGACCAGAAGATAGCCATGTAGAATACCTGTAAGTAAAGCCAAGGAACGTAAGCATCTTTCAATTCTCAAAATATTCAGAAAGTTAAAGAATAAAACAAATGCAGGTCCATAAACCTGTAAAAGAGAAGAGGCATTTACATACACAATTCTTATGCATTACATATCTAACACCTAAACATTCATTTTACATGGATAACACTTGATTCTTTAACATCGCATCAAAAATACCACCATCACTACCTTTTTAAAAGTGAGTTACACATGCATGGGTTTATGACACCAAGGTGCTAGTACGTGTAAATATCAAACATTGGGTGTTAAATATGAAAAGACGTAAAAATTGTGTGGAATGAATGTAAATTTCCCAAAAAAAAAGACCTCGCCTTGAGATTAGCTGCAATGAAAGTCGTAAGAACTTGTCTGCGCAAGAAATAACAAGAACGTCATCACTCCAGCATGATCTCAAACTTTCCAACAGCATGACACTTTGTTTCAATGTCAAGATTCCGGAATTTTCTTGATTTCTGTACAAATTATCAACTGGAATAACAGTGCCAGCCATAAGAGTGGAATCCAGGGCCTCTGCAATTTCCTGGAATCTGTATGATTGTAGCACTGGCTTCAAAATCATCAGACAACATTTTGAAACATCAGTAATATAGAAGCCATTGCCTCAGAGTGTCAAAACTACCTTAAAGAGAAGTAAACCCCAATATTCCAATGCCGCATGAATTCTACATAGACTGTCTGTAATCTGAATTTAGACACAGCGGACTTGGAAGAACAGTAACCTTGCAAGAAAATGAGTTGAAATTAATATTTTTAACAGGGAACAGAAAATATGCTTCAAAATGCTAGCATAACAACACGAAGTACAAAATAAGGATAAACAAGAACATGATGGTGTTGCAACAAGAATGACCCTGATGAAAACCACAGAGGAAAAGCAGTAAAGAAGAGAATTGGTTGGCTTTATATCCACTTCTTGCAATCCTCCAATTTCCCAATTATGATAAATGCCACCCCACAAAACGTTTATTGGCATTATTTCTGTCTCATCCTATTGAAAATGATTCCCCAGATTATTCATCAAAATGGACAAAAGAAGTTTTGTAATTAAGTCGCTTCCTCTGCTTGTATTGCTTTGCATGAAAGAGCATTCAACTTGCTATTGCAGACTCAGGATAAGGAGTTAAATAAGGTTGGAGCACAATAGAAACAGGCAGAGTTAAGACGCCAACCACAGAAACAGGCAGAGTTAGGATGCCAACTTAGAAAACATGTAGACTTGCTTCTTTTTTAACCTTATCCCACAGCGGTGCATGAACAGCTCATTCCAAAGACAGGGAAATTTTGTTTGGGTTGACTCATCCTTTTGGCATATTAGTACTTATAAACTCTGTACTGTGTTCCTTTCTTCTGTCACAGCCAGCAACATGCCCAAACCGGCCAACCCAAACCGCACCCCGCGGCAAACTCTAGTTGTGTTTGTGGAGTACACCTAAGCTCATAATGCAGTTACCTAATTCATTTACATTGAAACAATTTTCTAATACAACTATTTATTCCAAAAAAATTGAGATAAAAGCCAGAATAATTATACCTTCAAGATAGGTCAAAAACCCTAAACTTGATTTATAATTTTTCAGAAATTCTGTAGGTTTTCCAGGAGAGAATGCCCCAGGTTTCCCCTTTTGAATGGCAACAAGAATTTCTTTAAGGATAGAATTGGCCAAGAAATCAAACACATGCAAACCTGAGTTTTCTGTAAAGAGAAAAAAAAAAACCCATGAATCTGATGACACAGGAGAAAAGTAGCTATAAAAGAATAAAAAGGCAGAATATGTAATAACCTATCGAAGAAATATCCAATATAAACTTGCAATCACTCTTAATACACTGCTTTATTTTTTTATAGCACTCTTCAAGCTCATCTGAGGAACTCCCATCAATGATCTGAGACTGGTTATAAGCAATAATATTCTGAATCAAAGGGGTCACAATAACTGTTCGAAAGATTTCTTCAGCTGCTGCTGTGTTATCAATAGCCGCATAAGCACGTAAACAATTGTAAATTGCATCTTCATCATGATGCTCAAGGCCATCTTTAAAACAATTTCCTAAGCTATTATCCAACATTTCAGTGGTATTTTGGATTCGCTTTTCCATGTTCACGATAAAAGGAAGATCCTGCACTGCCAGAATTTAGAATGGAAAATAAAGATCAAAAGCATAACATCCTCCAGAAACCATTTCCATTATCAATATGTTTACTACGTAGAGGGAAAAAGATTGGCAACTACAGTTTAAGATAAAATTTGATGTGATAGCGCAGAGAATGAAAACATACTAGGTTAACACAAGCATGTGAATAATGTAGGTTGCTTGAAATTTGTTTAATTAAATGTATACGGAGAAAAATCTATCTTTTGAGAGAATATAAAAAGAAAACAAAGTACATTATGAATTCCTTGATAAATTTTTTTCCTCCCTAAAACTCATCTTGTCCATAATCAATTTAAGCTGAGATGACAATATTCATCAATAGTTTCAAAAAACTTTGCTCAATGTTCTCATGGTGAATCGGTGATAAATTGCAGCAAAATGATTTGTGCAATTCCTATTCTACTATGTTTAATGGTGTCCTTGAGTTTTACGATAAAAAGTTTCTATCATATGTGGCAGAGGTCAGAGGGCGTTATCAAAGACAGCAGAATAATATGAACGGGACTCACAGCTCAAAAATATATAGCCAATCAATGAAGTGCTACTAGATAAACAACATTCAACTTCAGAAAAAAGCATGGTCAACCAGCAAAATTTTATTGTAGAAAGTATTATATCCAAAATCATGCAATAATAATTTACTACAGCTCTGCAAACGCTTCCTAGATAATTTGCTCCAGAATTCGCAGCAAAGCAATTCAAACTTTGAAATTGACATCTACACTCGAAAGAGAAAAAGATTATGTAATGGAAATGGTCATATTTAGCATGTGAAGTTAAAATGCAATTTTCAGTGAAAGAAAGAGACCTTTGCATTGCTGATAGAAAATTTGATCCGATTCATTTCACTAGCAATTCTTTCCAAGAGGATGCTTTGGGTCACTCTGAAGTTGGTTCCAATTTCTGCAGGCTGCAATGAATTCTCATTACTGAGAACTAGATCTGCACTTGATCCAGAAACTGTGGTCGGTAACTCTTTGATGAGTTTCTCAACCTAAAAAAGTTTACAACCTTTCAATGTTCAAACAGGAGATATATCACATGGTGAAAATGTTTCTCAAATTATCAGCCAGAAAAAACATATAGTAAGAAGACAAAGCACTGATATAAAGACTCCAATATCACCATAAAAGACTGAAGAGTTTTCAGCCTGATGATTCAAATAACGCATGCAATGAAACTACCTCAAAAAAATTAAGCAGCAACAAAATATATCGAATCTGCTTTGTTTTATGCTGCTGAAATAGTTTTTATTAATGCAATATAGGTCTTCAAATATGTCAAATCAACCCACAAAAGACTAAATGGCCATAGGCCAAGTACAAGAACAGCTACAAAAAAAAATTCTTAAGCTTTCGGATGACTGGTTGAATCTGAACTCTCTAAAGAAGAGTTCTTTGTAACCTATCAAAGCTTATGATAAACATCCAAATCAACCCGAAAAACTCATAGGCTAGTTACAAGAACTCAAAACTTGTCAAAACAAATTTGAATCAAACCCATTCTCAAGCCTTTTTAGGCCAATTTTATATATTGTAAAACTTCTTAAAGAAATTTAAACTTAAATTATTTTATTAGTTATTTATACTTTTTATAAGAATATGCTTCAATAAAAATGTTTGCTTGGCTTGAGGAGGATGGCATATGCATTTAAATTTTTTATCTTATTCTTATAACCACATATGTACATAAAAAAGGATCCATTATGTGTACTTGAATTATTATTCATTGATGATAGTTAGAGTATGATTATGGGCTTGATTGACTGCTTGCAATATTGAAGTTGTGTTCGTGGAGTTATGTATATTTCCCCCTTCAGCTATTCCAATCCAAAGGCACAATAATTTATCTTCCATTATTGCAAGAGGTCAGCATTTGAATGAGCACAACGGTTAACAAATTAAGTTTAGCTCAATGACATCTGATGAACAATATAATGAAAAGGGTCTCAAAGTACCAAGAGTCATCATCTTTGCCTTGATTTTCCCATTTTTTCCTTTTTTTTTTAAGGGAAACTTCTGCTAAATTCGAAGTTATTGTTTATCCTTAATGAACTATAATATGAAATCCATATTTTAAAGGATGAGAGATCGTACCAAATCTAGTGAATCATTGGAAAGTGGAAGGGAGAAAAAAAGGCTGACGATAAGAGACGGAAACAAGAAACTCAGTTTCTCGAATGGGAACGTAGGAGCTTGAAAAATAATCCAATATTCAACTTACAGGGGCATGTTTTAGCGGTGCTGAGCATGGATATCACATGAAAAAAAAAACTAGGTAGGTTTTGTGGGTAGAATAGACTTTCAAAAGTTCTGCCACTAAAAGTGTAAAATGGTTTATCACGCAACCATTTTCCACTCCAGATCCAAAAGCAGCAGCATACTGATCAATGAGTTGTCTTTTTGGATCCAGAAACTGCACACTGTTCAGAGGATGAATAGTATAAGAATTACCTTGGAAACAACATGGAAGGTATCAAGCAACCTCTCAAGAATCTCTCTAGCGGCCGACGCCTCCGCTCGCTGGCGGAGCCCTCCGCGGAGGGAGGAGAGAGAATTATCAACCGCAATGCGGAAGGCTCCGACCTTGTCCCGAAAATCGGCGAGCGGAGCCCGCATGCGGGCGACGGAGGAGTCGACATCCACAAGGCGAGTGCTTAGGCTGACGAAGTCAGTGTAATCACGGTTAATAAGCTCGACAAGCTCGGATTTGAGGGTGGCAAGGTGAGAACGGAGCTCGGCCCCAAGGCTTTCGAGGGGAACGAATGTCCGGAGGTCGGCGATGTAGGACTCGGGATCGAAGTCGGCGCTGAGGAATGAGGATTTCTTGAACCATAGGGGCTCGGAGTCGCCGGAAGGGTCGCCGAAAAGCTCTACCGCCGAGCGCGATGGCAGGGACGACGAGTGGAGATCCACCATTTCTCTACCCAATTTCTTTTCCAGTACGAGACGATTCGCCACGGCAATTGGTTGATTGTTAAAGGTGAAAAAATTTGCTCTTTTACTTTACGGAGATACTCAACTCTAAAACTTAAAAAATAGATTTCTTTTCCAGTACGAGACGATTCGCTACGGCAATTGGTTGATTGTTAAAGGAGAAAAAATTTACTGTACGGAGATACTCAACTCTAAAATTTAAAAAAATAAAATAAAATACATGCATCTCATATAATTTATATGAGAAGTTGGATGATTGATAAAATGAGAAAATGATAAAAAAGTCTCGTGTTTAGACCATGTTCAGGTCACCGATAAGAAATAAATTGAGGTTTTACTCTCTAGTTGATGAAAAAATTTGCTATTTTATTTTACGGAGATACTCAACTCTAAAACTTAAAAAATAAAATAAAATACATGCATCTCATATAATTTATATGAGAAGTTGGATGATTGATAAAATGGGAAAACGATAAAAAAGTCTCGTGTTTAGACCATGGTCAGGTCACCGATAGAAATAGATCGAGGTTTTACTCTCTAGTTGAAGTGACAAGCAACTCTTTGGCGATATGAAACAACATTAAGATGGGTCACATCGCGTGTTTCAGAGAGATCCAAATATTACCAGAGTTTTTCCTTATTGTTATCTTAGTCGAAAGTCTTAACTCATGGGTTTGAAACTTTGATATTAATTGGAATAATAATGTCATTGTCGATACACAAATTATATAGAGTTTCACGGTTGGAGTTCATGATAAGCCCAGAGAACGTTGTAGAGCTCTTCTCAAGACGATTCTTCAACCTCCATGAGCATTTTCTGATTTGTCACCTCTATTTGTCCATTCGGTTGGGGACGTGGCATTGCAATTTGCACCAGATGGATGTGAAGATCTTTGCAGAATGATGTGAAGACTTTTCCAAATAATTGAGTCACATTATCAGTGATAATCTTCATGAGAAGTCCAAAGTGACATATAATGTTTTTACAGATAAACTGTTTGGCATTGGCTTCAGTGATCTTAGCGAACGACTTCGTTTCTTGATCGTGGGTAGTAGAAACCATGTCTCATTATATTAAGAGCAAGAGCTCTAACTTAGAGATGCTCCTCACATTCCAAAATGAATATCTCGTAAAGCGTAATAAGCTTCAAATGGGGGATGAAATTTGAGGTATGAACCTACAAAAGTCTTTTTATACAGTTCATTCCTATTAAGGATGAAGTTGACAGCCATGTACCATAGGTGAATTAACACAGTAGCATCATTGTGTGGTGTTCCGTCTCAGATGAAGGAGATGATTTGATCTATCCAAGATGACACATTTGGGTCATCTATAGCTAATATCACACATGTGCCTTCAATGGTAGGAAAATGTATCTCCTTGATGCAACTTCTTTTACATAGATCTTTAGTTGTCGAAGTAGCAAGCTTGAAGAGGGCATCGCCTCAGAGGTTATGCTATTGAAGTAAGTGAATGAGCTGACATGTTTCAATTATGGAGAGAAATGTTTTTAGCAGATTGAGATACTACACTAGATGTAAGTTATGGACGTTAAATTCTCCCTCAACTTGGGATGCAATGAGCTAAGAATCAGTGTAGATAATCATATTTCGTACTTTGTAGTTGATATCAAATTATAATTTGGCGATAAGGGATTCAAACTTAGCAAAATTATTGATGGATGAAAATTTCAAGTGAAGCCCTTACTCCAAGATGTCATGCTTCGGGGAGATGAGCAGTATTTCAACACGAGTTGCAGAGTTTTCGGATGCTCCATCCACGTACAATGTCCATTTAAGTGACAGTAAAGGAGAAAATAGTGACTCATCAGAAGCAGACAATGTACATTCTAACATAAAGTCGACCAACGTTTATGATTTAATGTTTGGTTGTGGTAGATAATGAATATCAAATTCTGTCAATTTTATCGACCATTTAACTAATCTTCATGATGCTTCTGATTTTTATAGGATATCCTTCAAAGGGAGTTGTGTGTACATGCCAATAACGTGGGTCCGGAAGTACAAACGAAATGTCATTGTTGATAGTATAAGGGTCAGCACAGTCTTATCTGCAATCAGATAGCGACTTTCTGTATCAAAGAGATTCTTATTAATGTAGTGGAGTGGCTTTTCAACAGAGTTTTCCACCCTTCCTAGAATGACGTTATTTATTGCGTAAGGTGAAAAAACTAAGTAGATTTATAACGTCTTCTCTTGAACTGG
>NW_018164718.1:1220539-1255619 GCF_001263595.1 Phalaenopsis equestris | reverse complement strand
ATGACTCACATACCCAAATAACCTCTCATGACACTGCAACCCAAATAAAAATTAATAAAAGTAAATTAAGCATAAAGAAAAAAACACTAAAAGGCAAGCCATGCACACTTGACCAAGAGAGCCACCAAGTGTCACCTTGGTTAAACCAACCCAAATCAAATTTAAGGTGAGTCATAGATGACCAAAACTGTGTCAAGCCCCCAAGTCCAAACCCTCCCCAATCAACTATAGGCCTTGCCATGACACATTCATTGCCATTGGAGCTCCATTATGCTCGATGCATAAAAAATGGGGAAAGCTTCTTTACCTCTACCCAAGCCATCTTCTTCCCTCTGCTCAAGCTCTGAAGATCCACCAAAGTTCCCCAAGAACACCAAAGCCTCTCCTATGGCCTCTCATGACTATAAAAAGGCCCCAACCCGAGAACCTCGAAATACGCTCAAGTCCACCAACCAGCAACCCAAACCCTTAGTCTTTAACAACAAAAAGCCTCCCACATACCAAAGTGTCCCAATCCCATCATCCTAAAGGCACTCCGACCACCACACAACCTTAATTTCCCCTCTAAAATCCAGGGCTTTTTATGGCTTTGACACACTCCCTCAAAACTTCATTTAAACCCTTCTCTTAGCTTCCCACGGTCCTAAAACATCCTTTATGATCAAAACCCACCCTTCCCGCACTCTTCACAATAGCCTAACACCAACATGTGCCCCCATTTGGTCTAGCTCATAGCTAGGACCAACTTCACCACAAATTGGAATGAGGAGGAGGTGCACATGTCCAAGATGATTGTTTCCACAAACCCAATCGAGACCTCACCACTTGGGATAAGGAAATGGCTCGAAATCACCATTTTTGGCATCAGTTTCTTCCTTTGTGAAGCAAAACAACAATGCATACCCACTTACCTGTATGAATATGTTCGCCTCACTTAGATGAAGCTATAGGATCAAACCCCAAGGGATTTGGTTAGGTGTAGCATGCTATTTTAGGGTTTGAACACGTATGGTAGAAATATTAGGGGGCATTGGGGACATTGATGTAGTGTCGTTGGATCTCCGCTATTTGAAACGAGTGGCTGAGAACAAGCCGGAGGATGAAATCGCGTGAATCAACACACTGGATCGAGGCTAGCAAGGTGGCGCACATGGAAAGCACAACAAATTGAAGAGTGTTGCGTGGAGCTTCATGGCTGAGAACAAGCCGGAGGATGAAATCGCGTGAACGAATTGAAGAGTGTTGCGTGGAGCTTCGACAGGTACAAGGAATGATGCGACACCCCCATGTTTAAATAAGAAATTCTAAATTTTCAAATTAAATAAATCCTAAGAAACCCATTTAAACTTTAAAAATTCACATCTCTGTGAAGTAAAAGTATAAAAATAAAATAAAAATACCCTCATATTAAGTAAACAGTGGAGAAAATAATGAACATAAAAAATTAAATTAATTAACTTATATTTAATTTTAATTTAATTAAATACTTCATAAAGTGTATTAATTATTAAAAATTAAATATAAGATTTAAAATAACGAAAATTTGAAGGATTATTCTCTCTATCCTTCGGAATCTTCATTGATTTTTTTCGAGGGCAGAGGACTTTCGTAACACAAAAAGTCTTAATTTTCTATCAAAATTATGATTATTTTGTAAAATAATTATAAAAATAAAATATTAATCAGAAAAATAAAATTTCAGATGGAATTTAGCAAGGGAAATTAGGACAGTGATTTCCTTTAACAACATTATAATTTCCATCTCTGAAAATTTTAAAAATAAAATTAATACATTGAGTGTGGGTTTGTAATTTGTAAATCTTGCATAGTAGCCCTTTTATCTCCTTAAACATACATAAACACTAAAAAACAACTTAGTAACCCTAAATTTAGGACCTAAGGAAAACATTAAGATAATCAAAGGGTTAAGGGGAGTTAACTTCATAATTATCCCTAATTATATGTTCACCCTCATTTAATAATAAAATTGAAAATCTTAATTCAAACTAAAATTTTAATTCATTAATTTCTATCTTAAAATATTTAAGAAGACTAATGAACTAATCAACTCAGTAGTTCCTCCTTCGCATAGTTAAAAAAATTGGTGAATTAAACCCAAGTTAAAGCATTAAGTCATTAATATCTCCTTTGGAATATTAATGAATTAAATAACTTTAATAATCTTTCTTTAAAATACTTTAGAAGAATAAAAGTTGAAAACAATTATTAATAAAAGATACTAACTGATTAAATTGCTAAAGGGACAAATGAATTAAAACAAACTTAATTCAAAAAAAAAAATAGTTTTTCGTTAACTTGCTTAAGGAGATTAATGAATTAAGCAAACCTTAATTCAAATCAAGGCATTAACTCATTAATCCTTCCTTAAAAATGATTAACTAATGAATCAAACAATCCTCAAGTTGAAATAATAAAAGAAATCCTTACATTTAAATCATCTAATTAAACATTTTTAAACATATGAAGTCATACTCAAGATCATCTTGAATCAAGAGTATACTTTCACAGAACAAACTTTTTAAACAATTAAGTACATCATTTATCAACCACATGATAAACATGTTCTTAAAAGTTCACAAACCCACGAAACTTAAAATGAATTAATTAGGAGTCAGGGTTTGGTTTACTTCTCCTAAGAGAATAAAAGCTCACATCACTTAAAACATTTTTAAACAAACCTAACTTGGGAGACAAAGAGGGTTAAAAAGCAAAAGTTGCAAATTACAAACTTAACTCATAAAACACACCATAAAAACTACTAAAACTTACATCCTAAAACCAAACTTAGTTTGAGAAGGAGCTTTGAAGGAGGCAACACATGGTTGCTAATAAAGGTCTTTTTTTCGGTCACTTGTGACCAATCAAATCATAAACCCTAACGACCCAAAGATGACAGAACCATGAGTTCTTGATCGGGCCGTCCCAAAACAAAATAATAAAAATCACAAAAAAATATAGATTGACTAAGAAGTTTTAAGCAACCTAAAATTTTCAAACCATTGAATTTAAAAAAAAACACTGAGACTTAAAATGAAACTTTGATCACTGAACGCAACTTCAAACCTGCTACCTGGGTCTACTAAGATCTCTTAGATGACATAACCCATGGTTGTTGACAAGAATCTTCTGGTCGAACTGCCTATTTGAGCTAAGTAAATCAGGAAACTCGACAGCCCCAGTACGACGAAAAGTCATGGGCAGCTTGACCGGGTTGTCCTAAATAAAAAGCATAATAATTAACTCATTAGTAATCAAATAAAAAAATACATTTGTCTCTCTTACTTTCAATAGTGATAAAACACCCTAACTTTGTTTTGTAGGGTTAATAAGTTAACGGTTGTCTTATATTTACTTTACATGTTTTTAGAGTGTGCTAACCCTGTGTTTACAGGGCTGCTATAAAGTAAGTAAGTTGTTGTAGTAATCTATGATCTATCTTTTGAGTCTTCTCTTCCTTTATAGAGTTAAGAAGTGTTATGGTCAATTGATTATAAACAACTAAATTATCCAAACGAAGATGAAACAAAACGTGAAGGATAAACATCAACTAAACTATCAACCTTAGTTCAAATGTTGTTTGTTGACGAGTTTGACATAGATTTAGGATTGACAACCATACTGTCAATTTGTCCATGTCTGTTCAATAGGTTTGCCCACATTGTAGACCGATATTTATATTTCTACCTTTTACCTGGATAGTCGGTAGACGCACCTAGGGATTAAACTTTCACCCCACCCCCAACCTAAACAACTTCAACTTAATTTTTCAAAACAAAACTCATAACCAAAACTAAACCACATAAATCATTGCATTCATAACTATAGAAATAACATGTATTTAAGACAACTTTGATTGATTTTAAATAAAACTTAGTAGAAACTTGTTTTCGATTTAGGAATATGAACGAAAATATGACTTATAGCATATGCATTACATATTACTTTTACTCGCTGTTTTTAGGCCCTCACTCATTGCACGGAAAGGGGCAGTTCGACCCATGAGAACCAATGCCTTATAGAGTGAGTTCTACCTATGTATATTGATTCACCTTTTGAACAAATCTTCTAAACATTCATCATCAAGGACTTCCATAATCTATTACAGAACCTTTGGTGCACCTAGCATTAGGACTTAACATAATATAATATTTGAGTGTGGTGAAACATTAAAACATTTAATTTCAAAGATATATTAGCATTAGTCTTAGAATATTATGCATATCATACATACTTAGGCCTTTTGATTCATAATAAATTCGTAATAAATAATAACCCACCCTATATTGCATCATCGAGACCGGCTATGCATGACTTTGAATGCGTTAGGTGGTTTAGATGACAACCCTTTTCCAGGCAGGGTTGTAAGTACATTGCATTCTATATTTCTCTTCTTTTTAGGTTGGAGTTTTAATTTGTGCTATCATACTAAGAGGAAAAGGTTTTAAAAAACACTTATTTAATAAAAAACGTTGACTATCATGATAATATGCAATGAAAAAAATACATTTGTAGCTATAAAAACTTTTACGTGCTGAGAGGTACAAAAATCACTTACATTTCAAGCTCTCCTTAGGCAGTTTAGGCTTTTTAGACAAAGTTCTATGTAGCATCAAATGCACTGTAATTCCTGCCCATATATCCCCAAAAATTATTCTAATTTGTGTTACCATACTAAGAGAAAATGTTCTAAAGAACATTTAATAAAAGTGTTGACTATCATGATACAATAGTTTGTAATAAATACATGTATGAAATAAAAAGTGATATGCAGCGGAAAAAAAACATTCATAACCACAAAATTTGATAAAATTAAAGCATTCTCGTACCCGCTAACGAAGAAGTGGATGATAAGATCCTGACGACACGCGAAAAGTATTATCCCGCATAATACCATACAACTTTTTATGAGAACATGAGAATATAGGGCAGAAGTACATGAGAGTAAAATACATAAAAAATTAGGATAAAATTCTTTTTAATGAATGATTATATATTGAGTGAATAAGTGATTTTAATAATTTTTTTTGAAAAATATTAAATAAAAAAATTATTAAATATAATTATATAAGATCTCTATGATTAATTGTTACACTAGACATGTTATGTATTATTTCAACCTCCTTTGGACAAGTAATCCTGCGCCGTCGGGTTTCAAGACAATAAACAAATCAATATAATGTTCAAGTTTTTTTGGTTAATAAAAAAATTTAATTGCATAAATAGAAAATTAATTAATTATTATTATTCACAGCATAGTTAAATTTTAAAAATAATGCGAGCAGCATTTCAACATGTCGTAGATAATTTAGGAAAACGACGGACTGCATTTCGATATGCCGATGATAATTTAGGAAAATGAAGGAAAACATTTCGATATATCACAAACAATTTAATAAAAAATATGGACATCATTCTAAAAAATTTTGGCTATGTTACAAATTTAACAAATAATTTGGGCAGCATATCAACATAAACCTTTTAATTTTAAAAGAAATTTACACAATATTTAATAAAATGCAATTAATATTAAATAATAATTGAAAAAAATAAACCCTAATCTAATTAGGGGGTTATTATGAAATGGTAAGCCGTTTGTGCTTCTCAAATAAAGGTTAGATATGTACACAGGGTGCAATGCACATACATTTTTTTTATATATGAAATTTATGATATGACAATAAAATAATAATAATAATAATAACAACAACAACAACAAGAGATTTCTGCTTTACTTTGTAATCACGCTCTATTTTGGTTTTATTTGTTTTTGTGAAAATTAATTTTAAAATTTATTTATATTTAATAATAAATGCAGGACTTAGTTTATTGTTTTCGCATAAAATCATCGTTTCATACAATTATGATGATAAAACATAGATATTGACAAGCTTATCCGAGGCCACCCAAGGGAAGAACCTTAATTTTCAGGGGAGTGTTTGATATCACTTAAATAAAATTTATCATTGAATTTATCGAATCCAATCCAATTCAAATAAAAAAAAAAAAAAGTAATTTTGGTTTCCAACTAATCAATTATAGAAATATCTCGCTATGTTATAGGAATATTTCATCAACGTTATTTGTGAAAAATGAAATGTTATTGAAATATTCCACAGTTATTTGATTTGACATAAGAGAAATTGAAATAACATGAGAAATATGTCAAATAAGATAACCCCAAATCAAGTAATGTGAAGAAATATTCTAAAAACAACGTAAAAAAATGAAATAACATCACATAATATTTAAATAATACTACATTTTTTTTATAAATAATGCTGATTAAACACAGCCAAATATTACCATAAGACAGAATATTGAAATCCGACCGTATATGCGCTCCCATTTCTAAACATAGTTTCCGAGCGATCTCTCTCCATCTCCGCATTCCCGATCATCCCGACGCTGCTCTTCTCTCGCTGCCCCCTATCTCTCTGTCTTTCTGTGCGCGCGCGCCGGTCTTCTGAGAGAGAAAAATGCCGAAGAGGACGACACACACGTACTCGAGCGAGGATGCGGCGCCAGATGGCCCCGAATCCGATCTCTTCGTCTACTACTGCAAACACTGTAGCTCTCACGTCCTCATCACTGGTTTGTTTTCCTATTTCTGCCTCTACGTTCTCTTTGTTTCCAAGATCGAATTCTAACCTTTGCCTTCATAAATCAAACCCTTCTCCATTACTTGGTTGTTTGAGCAAGTGGCTGTAATTTTAGTTCTATCATGCTGGTTTTGTACCCTCTATTCATCAATTTTGTCTTCGTTAATAAAAAATTTATGCAATTCTTGTGATTTTAACGACCAATTGCCGAGAAGGGACAAGGTATTCTTATACCCATCCCGAATGTGATTCAAGGCCATGAACTAGTTTTTTACGCACAACTGACAAAAGTTGATTTAATTGACTTGATAGAAGGAAAACATTGGTGTTCCCTGATTGAAGGTGACTTCCAATCTAATAAAAGGCTGTTATTGACTAATCTCTTTTACTAATTATGTTCTTCAAAGATTCAATATAGCTCAATAATATAAACACATGTTATAAAACTGATCTTCATTGACTACTTCACAACTTGGGGCTAATATTTAGAAGTGATATCTTGGCTAGATTGTAATCCTGAAATTTCATCGGAAAAGGTAATGTTTATATGCTCTTAGCTATTGTTAAGAAAGAAATTTCGTTGCTGTAGACTTTGTTAAAATAAACAGACATAGAAGAGAAGGACTTGATTGTTTTTTTTTTGTTCCAAAGTGAAGGATAATGACACGTTTATATAGAGAAAACATAGGCAAGGGAGGCAAGAAAAAGAGTGAAAAAGCAAATAACAACAACAACAAAGCCTTAATCCCACTACATTTGGTCGGCTATATGAATCCTATTTCTCCATTGCGTCCTATTTAGGGTCATATTTTCATCTTCTTCTAATAAATTAAGATCAATACAATAAGCCCAAGTTTTCCTAGGTCTACCTCTGACTTTATTAACATAAGTCGAATCTAAAACATCTACTTTCCTAATCAGACCATCAAATGGTCAAGGTTTAATGTGACCAATTCATCTAAGATGACTCTCTCTAATTTTTTCTGTCACTGGAGCTACACCAACCTTATTTTGGATATATTCATTTCGCATTTTGTCTCTAAGTGTAAAGGCAATCATCCACCTAATCATTCTCATCTCGGCAACACTTAACTTAGTATTATGCTTCTCTCTTATAAAATTTTCCTTTCAGTCTAAGCGGTACTTTTTTATTACACAAAAGACCCGAATCATTCCTCCACTTCAACCAACTAACTTGAATTCTACCATTAACATCCTCATCTATATCACCATCGCCTTGAATAACAGACCCAAGATATCTAAATCGTTCACACCTTTTAATAATTTAATCACCCAAAGTTACACTTCTATCACTAGAGCCACTACTACTAAAATTACATTCCATGTATTCAGTTTTAGTTCTAATCAAATGACGACCTTTAGATTCCAAAGTAGACTTCTATAATTTAGGTTTTTCCTGGGTTTTTTCTCTCGTCTTATCCACGAGAGGGATTATTTAGCAAAAAGCATACACCAAGGTACAGTCTCCTGTAAATGTCCAACAAGACCATTCATAACTAAAGCAAAAAGATATGGGCTTAAAGTCAATCCTTGATATAATCCAACATAAATAGAAAAATAATTGGTCAATCCTCCTTCAGTTTGAACATTTGTAACAACTCTAGTATACATATCTGTAATGACTTGAATATTAGTCATATCAACTCCTTTCTTTTCAAGAACTCTCCAAAGGATATCTCTAGGAACCTTATCGTAAGCTTTTACCTTATCGTAAACTTTTCTGGAACCTTATCGTAAACTTTTCCTAAATCAATAAAAATCAAATGTAGATCATCCTTATTATCTTTGAACTTATCTATCAAATCTCTCTATAAATGTGTAGCTTCCATAGTAGGCCTGCCTGACATAAATCCAAATTGATTGTGAGAAATCTTTGTAATACGTCTTAACCTATGTTCAATTACCCCCTCCCATAATTTTAAAGTATGACACATCAACTTAATTCCTCTATAATTTTCACACTTTAGTGTATCCACTTTATTCTTAAAAATGGGGATCAAAATACTCTTCCTCCACTCTTCAGGCATCTTTTTAGTTTTTATAGTAATATTAAAGAGTTTAGTAAGCCAAGAAACTCCCACATCTGCTAAAAAATTCCACACTTCAATTGGGATGTCATCAGGTCCTACGGACTTTCCACCCTTGCTTTTCTTTAAAACCCCATCAACTTCTTTTTTACTAATGCAATAGTAAAAATGAAACTTTTTATTATTATTAAAGATATTAAGACCACTTAGGTCGATAATATTTTCATAAACTTCATTAAAAAGTTTATCAAAATAAGTCATCTATCTATGTTGAACATTTATTTATAAGAAAAATAATTTTTGATTTTCATCTTTAATACACTTTACTTGAGTTTAATATTTATTTTTCTTTTCTTTTTGTTTGGCTAGTTTATACATATATTTTTCATCCTTCTTAGTATTTAATCTGGTATAAAGATCACTAAAAACAAAATTTTAACGCCACAGATTGTTCGCTGTTTGATATTTTTCCCAGTTTTCTAAGCTTTTACATTTAAACCAATTTTTATAACTTATCTTCTTATATTTTATATTTTCTTGCACATTATTATTCCTCCACCAACTATTTTTATTTTTAAAATTTTTTTTTGATTCTTCAAGTACATCTTTTGCTTCTTGTTTAATCATATTTGTTACTTTATCCAACATATTATTCGCTTTTTCATGAACATCCCAAATTTTGAAAATTTGAATTTTACTTAAAAAAATAAATTTATTTGTATCTTTTAGGTTCCCCCATCTAATTCTACGAAGATGGTTCCTAGTATTCTATATTTTACAACTCTTCATCTTAAAATCTAGAACTAATAATCGATGTTGGATATTTAAATACTCATTTGGAATAACTTTACAATCTTTACAATCCCGACAGTCTGTTTTTCTCATAAAAAAATATTCAATTGTGTTATATTAGATTCATTCTTATAAGTGATAAGATGTTTATCTCTGTTCTTGAATAAAATATTAATAATAACAAAATCACACGCTAAATCAAAATCTAAAATGAATCTACCTTCTTCGTTAGTCACTCTAAAACCATTGACACCATGAATATTTCTGAAATCTTCCACCACTCTACTGACATGTCCATTTAAATCTCCTCCAATAAAAATTCTTTCTTCAAGAGGCATCATTTGTATTAAATCTTCAAAGTCATTCCATAATTTATCTTTAGACCCTATATCTAAACCTACTTGAGGACCATAAGCACTTATAATATTAAAAATCTTAGTATCAATAATAATCTTAAGGGTTATAATTCTATCTCCAACTCTATTAATTTTTGCAACATTATTTTTCAAACTTTTATCTATAATTACACCCACATTATTTCTAGTGCGACTTTTACCAGAATACCAAAGTTTAAAACCTAAGTTATCAATATCCTTAACTTTTTCTCCAATTCATTTAGTTTCTTGAATACATAAGATATTAATCTTTCTATGCATCATAATATCAACTAATTCCATTAATTTATTATTGAGAGTACCTATATTCCAAGATCATATCTTAATATTAGTTTCATTAGTTTTATGGACTAACTTCTTTATCCGCATCCGTTTGTAATGTGGGAACCCTTGCTTATTTGACACAACACCCGGGCGCCGATGTAGTGGCCCTTGCTTACTGTTATAAAGAATATTTAATTAGCATGTGATGCTAGAAAATTTTATCTTTGAATGTCTGCAGGAATATCATCCTATTGTCTTGATTGGCTGCTAACAATGCCTACTGATCCATGAGTTGGCTGCCATTAAGTATTTTCTTGGTTACTGTCCCTATAATTATCTTTTTCCAAATTAGTATCCTGAACTTTATCAAGCATAATTCTTGCATATGGCAATTTTCCGCTTCCTACTTTGCTCTTAGGATTTCCACATAATGGATGTTGTGGTACGTGTTTCTCAAAACTTAATCATATTTTTACATTAATCGCATCTTTTGATATCAGATAGCCTCTCCATGATGTTTTATGGCTTTTCTGTGCTATACTTGATTTGGTTTAGCTTTTTGCTTGCTTTTTTACAGGATAAGCTGTAGCAATGCAGGGGTTTGTTGTTTAGGTGAAAATATCTAGACAGGTTTTCTCATAATATACAATATGCTTTTGTAAAGCTATTTTCTTAACTACTGGATAATTGTTGTGATATTATATAGCGTTGGCTGAAGCAAAAAAAAGAATCCTTAGTGCAGGAAAGCAAGCCTGTACATGAAGATGTAGTGTTTAGACGAGTTATCATTTCCTAGTATGTTTTTTTCTTTGCCTGTGATTATGGTGTTTGTATTTATCATTAGTTTGTTTTGCAATCAGAAATTTATACTTGCGTCATTGCTTCATTCATATTTTGGTTCAATAGTTTGTTGTCACATTATCGTGTGCTAACTTCTGCATGGAACTTCAAATTGCATGATGCTTCTGTAAACTATCACTGACTTTCATTTCAATCAAATACTATTTTTATTCATGCTGCTGGCTTTTACTGCATCATCTAAAGATGGAGAAGAATCAAATTATAATATGTATTTCTTTCAAAGATACCCAGTTACAGAAAATGCCGAAACGTAAGACTGACAAGGCCAACGTGCTGGACAAAATAAAGCATCTTGCTCGATTGAATGTTAAGGAAGCAGGCAAAGTTCTTCTTAAACGGTAATTTCTGTTTTTTCCTTTTTGAATGCCCATTCTAATTCAGCATATTGTGCAACACATGATATGGTAGTACTATTGAGGTCAATGCAGAATTTTAATGGTTAAAATTTTGGCATCTGATTCTGAAGACCTTAAGTTGTTCATGAGATCTTTGGAAAGCTAGGCGCATAATTTTCTACGGAACTATAAATTAAAACTCTCCATTTCAGATTTCTGACTTGATTAATGTAATTGTTTTTAGTCTTAATAGCATGTTTTTTGGTCATGGAAAAGCAGCTTACCAATGAAAATGTAGCACAATTATGTTCAATCTGGAAGTCCATTTTTAGATTTCAGTTCCCTAATTCATGTACTAAGATTCAGTCTGATACCCCTATGTACAAATTATCGATAATAACTCTTGTTATCCATTTGCTTGTAAAATGCACACAAAAGTCCATGTTATTTGAAATTAAAGGTAAAGAAAACTACTATAATCTCTACATATACTTTGATTTTTTATGAATCTGCTTCTTGAGCGATATCGTATTAGTAGGCGGTTTGGATCAGATACTCATAAATCCACTTTTTATTTTTCATTTTCATTAATGCAAAAATTCAGTTTTAATTTTCTTGTACTCATTTTAGTACCTGAAGCTTAAAGAACACTATACATATAACGTGTCTTTATTTTAACAATGTACAGCAACGAAATTTCTTCCTTAACAGTAGCTAAGAGCCTATAAACATCATTTTTCCTGATGAAATTTTAGGATTACAATCTAGCTAAGATATCACTGCTAAATATTAGCCCTGAGTTGTGAAGTAGTCACTGAAGCTCAGTTTTCTAACATGTGTTTATATTCTCTATATTGAATCCTTGAAGACTAATATGAAGGCCATTATTAGTCAAAGAGATTAGTTGGTAACAGTTAATTAGATTGGAGGTCTCCTTCAATCAGGAAATACCATTTTTTTCCTTTTATTAATTCAATTAACTCAACTCTTGTCAATTGGGGGTACCAACTAGTTCATGGCCTTGAATGTCGTTCTGGGTGGGCATAAGGCCTCAGCCCTTTTCAGCAATTGGTCGTTAAAATCACAAGAATTCCATAATGTTTGAATAATGAAGAACAAAATTGATGAATAGAGGGTACAAAACCAACATGATAGAAATAAAATTGAAGCCACTTTACTTAAACAACCAAGTAATTTTTTATAAATATCGGGGAAGGGTTTGATTTAAGAAGGCGTGGGTTAGAATTCGATCTTGGAAATAGATAGTTAGTGTATAATGAAATAAGAGTTAGAGTATGAAGCTTAGTTACAGTCATTGATCATTTCTAAGCATATTTAGCAGAAGAATATAATTTGCAAAGCAATCATAATTGCAGGGACATGTATCTAGTTATCTCAAATACATTGACAATATGCCTAAATATTTTTTTTGTGTGGTAGATCATTGTTTTGTTACATAAAAGAACTTGATAATTTGGTAAAGTACCTTTTCTAATTGCTACATTCAACCTCAAACATTGATGCTAGACCAAATTGGGTAACTTATGGGATTAGAGAGAAAAAAATACAGTGTAAACATATTAATGCAGTAGAAGTCGGGGAATGTTTTCGTTGGCAGTAGCAGAGAATCTGAATGCTGTTTATGTTTTTCTGTCTCACATCACAGTGAAGTTACTGTGTAAATTTCAATTAGAAAATGGAAAATTTTGGGTTGTTCTGGGTTTCTTTTGTGAACTAGGAAGTTTGAATACTAGTTCGGTCGTGTAGGTTTAGGGGGTGTTGTATGAACCGTTTTCAGCAGGCTAAAAGGATTTTTTACTTAGTTGATCAGTGGCCATTTTGCTACGTAAATTCAAATGAGATTGCTTTAGCTAAGCTTTGGTAGAGAGAATGAGTTGGGAGACTGAGATGATGGAAGATTGGGGGTAGAAGGGAAGATGAAAGAGATGGCTTTTTATCGAGGAAGAGAGGAAGGTAGCCATTTCTTGAGAAAATCATAATTCATACTAATAAAAAGGGAACTTCAACCTCAAGTGAACTTATTTATGGAATAAGGTCTACATTACCAGTTGGCTTAACAATTCATTAGAATATTAACAATATTCGTTGTGTAAATAAGAAAAAATGACAACTATGGCATGAAAGATAAAACGATGTAAGAAATCTACTAAAATATAATAATTTGGCCCTTGATTAGATTGGATGTTTTAGGTTATGCGACTTCATTGATGTCCGACCATCAATTCCCGCATGCTAAATAACTCTCCTTCAAGGAGTTGAAGTGACTCTCAAGCATGTGAATGAAATTGATGTGCAACGCCAGTAAGATAAATGATAGGCAATTTCTCTTTTTTAAATCAAAACTTTATTAGTATCATCTTTTGATGGAGAGTGAATTGATGCCATTACTAGTATAGGGTTTTCTTTAAGAAGTGCACAAGCACTACTTATGAGAAAACCAACAAAAAGGGTGATAATGATAAGGTTTTGATTTGGCAAACAGGTGATACTACTAAACTTTTCAATACTAACTTATATAAAACATGACAAGTAGGACTAGCATTTATATTAAAACACTAAGCAAATACATGCATAATGGGTCGTAGGCTCATAGCTTTCTAAAAGCATATTGTATATCAATAAATACCATGGATTGATGGAACACAAGGAGTATCCCAGACATGTGATAGAGAGGGGAATTTTTCAGGTATATTCGAAGAATTTTCGCATCTACTAAGAATATAAATTCAAAAATCTTCGTTGCCTCACCTCAACTCGGTAAAGGCCTTAATTCCAATTAGTTTGACAAGGATATCAACATGACTTAATGGGCCTTTTAAGTCAGCCTAATTCACCGAAGCCTTGGTGTCGAGTACCAATTTGCTACCAACTGTGAAGTATCAATTGAGCGTGCATCAGGCATAAAGATATCTAAAAAAATCCTAGAATGACGCATTCGTCAGTGGTATAACTATTACTCTAATTCACCTTAGTTCATCAAGCCTTTCATCATCCATTCTCATATCTCCTCAACACGATCAACTACACCAATGGAGGCAATACCTTACTTTAGTCAATATAAGTGTTTTTTCTTTGTGTAGTCATTTTGTATACTTCTTGGGAATCAGTCATCCTCTACTCTATAAAAGGACGAGAGAGGGGAGGGGTGTTGGCTCTCTAGAGTAACCCTTGCTTTTGTTGAGATTATATTTCACTTCTTCCCCTAAGAAAAATAAGAGTTGTCTAGGTGGTGTAAATCCACGAACAATTCACATTCAGGACTACTAGGAAGACCCCCTTGTTGTAGATTAAAAGAGAAAGACTGATTGATCAGAGTAATAAAGATGGCATTGAAGCCACCAAATCACCAACCAATATCATCAAAGTACATCAAATTTTATTAATAATTCTTTCTGTAACTGATGATGGTTGATTCTTTTCTGTGCTTTCTATTTTACTGTTAATTTAGTGCTCATGTTTTTTTTTGCTTTTTCATTATTGTGAAAATTGTGGGCTTTGTTTGTTTTAATATTTCAGTATGTTTTTTGCTTAGTTTTATTTTTATGAACTGTTTGATTGTGACTTATTAACTTTGTTAGTTTCAGGCCGCTTCACTAAATTGTCCTAGGTGTGTATGCTTAGGACTGAAATTTTGGATTTAGTACTCTATGACCTTGAACTATAGAAAATTGAAAAGACATAAAAAGAAGTTAGGAGAGATGACAAACATATTTCAGGAAGAGAATACAATGCACTAAGACCCCATGTCATGACTAAACTGCTTTGGGAACTTTTCAATCTATCGGTAGAAGAGATTCACTTAAGCATCGATAGCCCTGTTGTAGAAGCCAATTCTTGTAAGCTCAAACCTACCATTATTCAGATGATACAAAATAATCATTTTGGGGGATCATCCAGCCCTAACCTACATTTGACTAGCTTCCTTGAACTGTGTGCTACCATTTGATATAAAAAATATCTCTAATGATGCTGTTAGATTTAAAATTTTTCCTTTCTCACTTGGGAAGAAGGCTAAGACGTGGCTCATTTTCTTATTACCAGGATCTATTACCACGTGGAATGAATTTGCTCAAAATTTTCTAGCAAAATGTTTCCCTTCATTCAAAATGACAAAACTTATGAATGATATCACCTCATTTACCCAATTAGATGAAAAATCGATTTATGAAAGTTGAGAGAGATTTAAGGAGCAGCTTAGGAAATGTAATGTCCCTACCACGCCTTGCTAGACTGGCTCATAATTTAAATATTTTATAACGAGCTGGTGGGATTATTGAGGTCCATAATAAATGCTGCACCTGGGGGATCACTCTTGTCTAAGCCATCTGAGGAGGCATATACACCATTTGAGGAGATGACGATAAAATAATTTTTAATATTAATCAGATAGAGTTAACCCTAGGAAGATAGCAGTATGCATGATACAGACATGTTAGTAATTTTAACATCTTAAGTAGTTGCTATCTCTAGGAAGTTGGACAATTTGGGGTTAATTCTACACCAGAATTAACAATAATAAAGGAAAATGCTTATAAACAATGATTTAATTTTAATGTTATGCCTGTAGAATTCATGAATGCTATAACCAATATGTTCAATAACTTGTATTCTAACACCTAGAACCCAGACTGGAAAAATCACACGAACTTTAGCTAGAATAATATAACAATCAATTTGTAGAAACCCAACAGTGGAGTGACAACCAATGTAATAGCTGATTAAGATAATCAGGGTAGTGGCAATCTTAGGCCGACTTACTCACTTGGATTCACTTCAAATTCCAAGTATAAGTAAAAGAAACTATTTTTTTAAGTAGTACTTATCATAGGAAATCAAATACAAAGTCATGTTGCAGCTATTAGGAATGTTGAAACACAACTTGGGCAAATAGTTAACTCATTGAACCAGAGACACCAAGGAACGTTATCGAGTAATATAGAGGTCAATCCAAAGGACAAGAATGTGGAGCATTGCAATGCTATAGGATTGAGGAGTGGGAAGGTGCTTGGGGAACCTAGAGTAGCAAAGTCTGGAATAGAGGAGAGCCTGATAGACTTGTAGAAACACTTAGGATAGAGCATGAGAGACCACCACCACATTTTTCCTAAAAGTTGATTATGTAGAAATTTGATCAATAATTCTCGAAGTTCTTAGAAATGCTTAAGAAGATCATCATTAACATTCTATGTGCTGAAACACTTGAACAAATTACTAGTTATAGAAAATTTATGGAGTTTTTGAACATGAAAGGTAAATTTTCTAATTTCAAAACTGTGGTGTTAATTGAAAATTTTAGTGCTATGATTCAAATAAAACTTTTATAAAAATTGAATGATCCGGGTAGATTTATTATTCCTTATACTACCGGAGATCGATTTAATAGAAATGCGTTATGTGACTTAAGAGCTAGCACAAGCCTAATATTTTTTTCAGTATTTAAAAGACTAAGATTAGTAGAGCTTAAAACTTCCACCATGACTTTTCAATTAGCTGACTGTTCTTTAATTTTTCCAAGGGGGTTATAGAAAACATCCCAGTGAAAGTAGAGAAATTCATCTTTTATGTTGATTTCATCATGTTAGATATGATGAATGATCCTGGGATCCCAATTATTTTCAGACGATCTTTTCTTGCAAGTGGTAGGTTGAACATTGATTTACAAAATAAGACTTAACTATAACAATGTAAAATGAGGAAGTGAATTTTAAATTCATGATCTTATATCACCCCTTACTTATACCTTTAACCAATATTTGAGAGTGGAAGTATAAATGTTACAAGAAATTATAAATGAGAATTCAAAGAAGAAAGATTTAATATTTTAAAAAGAGGAGAATATAAGATCACGACAGAATTTATCAGGAGTGTCTCTAGGATATTTTAAATATTGAACGATAAATCGGGGATTAATAAACTGGATATATTATTCTAGAGAAAAGCTTTGAAATAGTAAATCAAACCTTGTCAGGTTAAGGTCATTAAATCAAGTGCTACTTAGGGAGGTAGCTCAAGTTTTATCTTGCAGTGTGTTTGCATGATCACTTGCTTTATTATGTTTGTGTGTGGTTTGGTCAAGCTAAGAACATTAAACTAAATGCTTATTGAGAGGCAATCCAATTGTTTTATTTTTGTTTGATTTGCTTATATTTATGTTGATTTAGCTTTTGATTTGTAATGTGATGTGTTGTGCTTTGATTGAATGTTTCATGTGAATTGACACGATTGCATACTCAATACATGATTTTTCTGGAATGGGCGCCCCAACGCCACTGCATAGCGCCTAGGCGCTCTACTTCTACAATGGCGGTCCCTATGTTTTCTACCTTAGACATTGTCTCTCTCACGCTCTGTCTTGACGCTTAGGCGCCAATTTGTTTCTAATCCTAGATTAGTTTTAGTGCCTAGGCACTGCACCTGAGCGCTTAGGCGCTTAAACTTTTATTAAGGGTGTGGATTTGTTATCCTCATTTTAAGATCAAAATCACATGCCTGCTGTTTCTTGTCACTCTCTGTCTCTTTGACATTTTAAACTTTTAATATTTACAAAGAGGCATGGGGCATTTGCATAGATTTCACACAATTCTCATGCATTTCCATATCTAATACCTAATATACATATATATACATACATACATACATTTACATACATACATACATACATATATATATATATATATATACATACATACATACATATATATATATATATATATTGTGTAAGGAGAGTGAGAAGAGATCGAGAAGAAATCCATTCTTGGGAAAGTAAGATTTTGTCATCTTGTATCTTTATTTCTACTTTGTACTTTGATTATACTTGATTTGATTGGATTCAATACAAATTATGTTACTGCTTTCAACCATGTTTAACACTTGAGTTTCATTAATTCTTTGAATTTGTTTTCTTAAAATCTTGGGATATTCATGTTAGATTCTTGAACTTTTGAAATCCTGAGTTTATATTTTAACATTTCAATCTTAATTTACATTCAAACTAGTCAATATATATATATATATATATATATATATATATATATATAGAACTCAAATCTTTCTAAACCCTAAACCCTAAACCCTAAACCCTAAACCCTAAACCCTAAACCCTAAACCCTAAACCCTAAACCCTAAACCCTAAACCCTAAACCCTAAACCCTAAACCCTAAACCCTAAACCCTAAACCCTAAACCCTAAACCCTAAACCCTAAACCCTAAACCCTAAACCCTAAACCCTAAATCCTAAACCTATATATATATATATATAAAAACCCTAAACCCTAAACCCTAGAACTCAAATCTTTAACATCACATCAAAAATATCATTATTACTAGATTTTTAATAGTGAAGTACATCTTTTCATGCATAGATTTAAATATTATACTAAATATTAGGAATGTAAATGCATAAAAATTGTGTGGTATGTATGTAAATTTCCCAAGAGGCAAGTTAGTCTTCCATTGTGACAAGGAGTGCTATCCATTAATATCAAGGAATCAAGTTCTGTGATATAATAGGTGTAGAGTGCATTTATCAACCCTTGTCCATGCTGTTCAAATAAGTCACTTCATATCCAAATACACAGCCAATGTACTGTTATAGACCTGTACATGCACACAGTCAATAGGATAGTAATGATTCCTTAATATGATGCACGATATATTTTTGTATGCTTGCTTGTATGAATCGTGTTTACTGTTTATATGTTGTCTTTCAATTCCGCTATATTATTTAAATGCTTTGTCAGAAAATGTAAGAAATATCAACTTTGAGCATGCAAAAAATAGAAGTTATTTTTGTATGTAAATATTCGTAGACTGGATATATGCCCATAATAGTTTTTTGGGGAATGAGTGCATGAATTGATTTAATATCTGAAAATATAATTACTTTTTTTAAAAAAATCAACCAATCTTTGTTTGAACACCAAATTAGTCAAATGCTGAAATATCATGTACATCCAATAACAATTTATTCATCGTAGTATGGATAAATATATATTACTAAAATATCATATCAGTTGGATGTTGAAACAGCTGTAGCTACTCTAGTGCCCACTCGTTTACTGCTCTAATTAGGCAACACCCGTAGATTGTGTCAATTAAGTGACTCGAAGTGGATAAATTTCTTTTATATGATTGGTAGAAATTAATGTTAAGAACTATTTTGCTATTTAACTATGAGCATTAATGTTTTGTGTTGGGACTTGCATGCATTTCACTTGAGACCCAAATTGAAATTGAATTTGACCTTGAGTTTTTTCCTTTGAATATTTCTTATTCAGTGGTGAGGGAAAACTTGAAAAGCAATTCCGCATGTCTTGTGTGGGTTGTGATCTTTTGGTTTGTTATCGTTCAGAAGAGGATTTGGAGCTTGCTAATTACATTTATATTGTTGATGGTGCACTCAGTTCAGTAGCAGCAGAAACAAATCCACAGGTAAGAAATAAACACCATGGCATGAGTTTTTGTCATAAAGATAATTCCTTTGTTTTACATAGAATCCTGGCATTTCTGCATGTCTATTATCTTCTTCATTCTTTGTTAAATAAATGCTTTGTTTGCTTGTGCCTTATTGTAGAGAAGTAAAATTTGAGAATTGTTTAGTGAGTTGAAAACTGTGTATCAACAATAATTTTCAAATGAACTGTATATTCTCTATCTTAATTTCAATCATATTATTTGTGGCCTGTTTATAATACATTAAGGTTTTATTGACAAATTTGTGAAAAATTAGCGAAGTCAGGTAGCTTTGCTTTACCATTCCTTTACTTCTTGGATTTTATGGAACCTAATCAATTTAGGCTTTCCTTGGATCAATGGCTGCTTGCAATTTAAATCTTGCATTGGTTCCAGCATTGACATTATGGCTGGTCACCATTTCGATATCAAAGTGCCACTCAAATCTTCCATCTAATTTGCATGGGCTCTATAAAGTAAAAACCTTTATACATAGGCCTCTTAATAGCGATAAGTGTACGGTAGAGTTGTGCCGGAGGAGATTAGTTACCTCAAATTTCTTCGAAGTTAAATATTTTCCCCTTTCAATGATATTAATATCCATCTCATTCAGAATATATCACCCAACAAATTTGATACTCTGATCCTTCTGATCTCAGCTTGCTGCATCATGCTATCGAAATAAGGCTCATTTCCTTAACTTACAGAGGGGGAGCCTTACGTAGATAGGATCATTACTTGTTGACCACAAGATATCTTCCACCCTGCAACTCAATCAAACATAACAAAAGCAACGGATAACTGATGCATCGTCTGACAACACTGGATTGAAATGTGTAGCATACATTGAAATTGATTTAACATTATTCTTTCATAAAATGGATTCTGCAAACATATCAAGATCAGTAAAATTACTGAGAAAGGGTCCTTGAGGTTGACTCAAACAAATGATGGATTAGAGATGTGACATCGCATAAGATCGGCTTGAAGACCCATCACAAATTATTATCACTCAAATGTTGTTCATCATACATGATAAATCCCATGGTTGTTTTCCGATCGCTGAAATATCTAGAAAAGATACCCCAAATCATTTATTTCATTGAATGAGAGAATGTGAGAGATTTACTTACACAAGCTGGCAAAAAGAAGTTAAGATAAATGAGGGAATTACATAAATACATACATATAATAAAGACTATTAAAGCTTGTTTTTTTAGCTATTATTATTAATCAATTAAAACTTCATGCACCTTGCATCATACATGTCTTTCATTAACACCACACAATGTCCCATCCCATCCCTCTCTATCCCATCTTAAAAAAGGATTGTTTACGTACACATCACAATTCATATGCATTCACATATCTAACCCCTAAACCTTCATATTTATTAATATAATTCGTTAATGTCTCAATCACATAAATATGTATGGATGAAAGCTATATTTCACTTTAAATAAATTAGTATTAGTGACATTATTTACATTTTCTAAATATTTGGACGTTATATAACTAAATATAAAAGTTTAAGTATTAGATATGTAATTATATAAGAATTATGTGGTATGTATGCAAATTCCTTTTAAAAAAATAAATTATAACCGAAACTAATTCTTGTCTACCCCATTAACTTCTTGCTCTGGTGCCAGCCTTCAATAACTCTTGGTCACTTGTGAATTGACTCCTCTTCAAATTCTCTATTCGCAATACCTTTGCAAACTCTCCTCATTATTCTCCTCGGTAGCTCGCTTGAGTTTTTCTATTTCCATTTTGATCCAACGCACATAACCCTTTTCCTCAACTTCTTTTTTTCTGTTTTCTACTCACATTCATCTCACGCCCTGCCAGTCTACTTCTCCTCTCTCATCATCCCCTCTTTTTCTCTTATCCATTTTTGAAACTACCCTTGAGAATCGGACGAAAGATAGAGAGTAGGGAGATAAGAGAGATGAGAAATGCTAGATGGAACGAGAGGGAGTGGGCAAAGCGATTAATTTAGAGATTTTGTTTTTTAAATTGAAGGTAATGGCCCTTCACCTGGGAAAGGAGAGGGAAGAGTACAACCATGACATATGAAGGATGTTTAGTGCATAAAGAGTAGGTGGCAGCAAATAGGGATTTTTGAATTTCCACTTTTTTTTTTCCTTTTAATAATTTTTTAAAAATAATTATATGTATATATACTAAATTAATTTGATAATATTATTATCTCAATTAGCACACACACGCGCGCACGCACACACATAGAGATACATATACATAATTACGTGCATGCATTTTTATATCTCAAACATATTTTATCGCTCGTGCATGTTGAATCTTTTTTCTTATTTTGTATGTATCTCATGCGATAATGTTAAAATTGAAGGCGTATTTCACATGCAGGTTTGAAGTTCTTAATGCATTGAAGGAATTCATTTTGCAAGATGGATGATAACGGATCATTTTTCATTACAAATAAGTTGTTTAAAATTTATCCAATTTGACATTTCATTTAAACATCAGCTATTAAAATTGATTTCGATGAGGATGATTTTGTATTGCTTTTTGGCACGAATGTATGTATTAACAAATGCCCCCTCTGCTCAATCCCCTTAGAATAGACCATATTAATTGTTATCATGAGAATCTAGCGTACATTTAAAATACTAAATTTTCTGTCTTTGTTCTGTTTTTTTTTTGTTTGGCAGAAAGTGCTTAGTTAGAGAAGACTTGTGAATATACCACCTAGTGAGCCTATCGAGAAGCTATTTGGTATGCTGTATGCAGGTGTGATAGGCCATGTATGTCTCCTTATTTGAATATGAGTGTATTGCTATTTCATAGGCTTGAGGAGTGGTTGAGTTCTAAAATTATGGCAGTAATGCTTACCTGAATGGTTAGGGAGGTTGATTATATTGTGGGAGTTGCAAGCCGTGTTAGGATTTTCAATTGTTGGTTTTCATTATGAGGAACACAATTCTCTGATATGCTCCGGAACCAAAAATCTGCAAGCAATAATGACGAAATGACAATAGATGGATGAAGAAATTCAAATGAGGGCTGCTCCTACCAAAAAAAAAAAAATGCAAACAAGCAAGATACAATGATGATCTACTTTTTGAGAGGTAGATCGGCTCTCAACCTTAGACGTCGCTAGGAACATTTCCAAAAGAAGAAAACACAACAACTAACAAAAATATGCATAAGGAAAACAAACCCTAGGTTCCTCTCCTTAATAGAGTCCTCCCATAGCATTTGAAAACTTTCCTTCCAAAACTTTTCCTCTAAATTCCTCTAATTTCTCTTCCTTGAGTATGTGATTATGGCCCTAGTGGACCCCACCCGCTTATTTTCTTCTTTTGCGGCCTGCCTTGACCACTCCGTCTCTTCACTCTGCAATGACCGGCTCGCCTGCGGTCCGACTGGGTTGCTTTCAGCTTGTCCAGGATGGACTTGCTCAAGTCTGGGCATAACACTACTCCCCTTCCAAAAAGTATCTTGTCTTCAAGGTGGAAGGATGGAAACTGCTTGTGAATCATCTCATAAAACTTCCATGTTACTTCATAGTCTGACAGTCTTTTCCACTTAACCAATACTTAATTTGCTCCCCTATTCCTTGGTGCACTCTTTCGATTTCTAATGGCTCCAAAATCTCCAGTTCCTCCATTAGCGTCGGCGGTAGTGTAGACGAGAGTGCATGATCTCCAATCTTACAGCTTTGACACTTGGAAGATCGGGTGTAGTGCAGATGACAGTAGTAACCTTAAACGATAAGTCACTGCTCCGATCCGTGCAATCACCTCATATGGTCCAAAGTATCGCGATGAAAGTTTTTTTCTCCTCCTAGCCAATGTCTTCTATCAATAGAGTTTCAACTTCAAGTAAACCATGTCTTCTGGTTCAAACTGCACCTCACCATGTCTTCTGGTTCAAATTGCACCTCTCTCTTGTGTTCATTTGCTTTCCTCTTCATGATTTGTTGAGCTCTTAATGAATGCCCCTCGAGCTCTGCTAGTATCCTGTCCCTCTCCTTCAAGTACTGATTGACATTGGATATCGGTGTAGCGTTATGCCCATAATGTATCAAGTGAGGTGGATATTGCCTATATAATATCTTGAAAAGGGTGGTCTGTGCTGCGGTGTGATACGAAGTATTATACCGATATTTGGCCCACGCAATCCAATTGACTCATAGCTTCAGCTTATTAGATACAAAACAATGCTGGTATGTCTCCACTCTGCTGTTGACCACCTCTGTCTGCCCATCGGTCTGGGGATAATATGCGGTGCTCTTCTTAAGGGCTGTTTCTTGCAACCTGAATAGCTCCTTCCAGAAGTGGCTGAGGAACATATTGTCCCTATCCAACACTATTGATTCTGGCACTCCGTGCAAACAAAACGCCTCCCAGATAAATACCACGACGACTGAGACCATAGTGTAGTGATGTCGTAAGAGAATAAAATGTGTATACTTACTCAGATGATCTACGACCACCATGATCACCATGAACCCTTCTGACCGTGGCAACCCATCGATAAAATTTATCATCACTTTTTCCCAAACCTTTCTTGAATGGTTGTACTAAATCTCCTGGGGTTGTGATCAAGTACTTTTGTCGCTCACATACATCGCATTTTGCCACCATATCCTCGACGTCTCTACGCATCCCCACCTAATAAAGTTCTGCCGCTATACGACCGTAGGTCTTCTGTACCCTTGAGTGTCACCCGATCACACTGCCATGAAACTATTGTAGCAATCTGAGAATAAATTTGCTCATTGTGGTGCAGCTGCTGCTCAACGCATATCCTGGATGACTGTTCGGGTCATATAGTAGTTCAAATCTTCTCTTCCTCAACTCCTTATCTCATTTGCTCTCTTGCTTCAAGGCTTCTCAATCGAGGACCAAGTTTGCCGATAGGGTCGTCGTCAGCTTCCTTATTCTTCAATCATAACCGATACTGAATCTCGAAATCATACCCCAGTAGCTTAGATAGCCATCTTTGATGCTCCTCAGTCACCATCCACTGCTCTAGAAGATATTTTAAACTCATCTGATCTATCCTGACCAGAAAATGTCATCCCAACAGGTAGGTTCATCACTTTTGAATGACCAAGATAATCGCCATCAATTCCCGTTCATATGCTGACTTTAGCCTCACTTGGGTCGTAGGAACCTGGTTGAAGTAGACAATCAATTACTGATCCTTCATGATCACTGCTCCTAATCCGTACCCTGACGCATCCGTTTCCACCACAAATTGTTTACTGAAATTTGAAAGTGCTAATACCAGGATGTTGATCATGGCCCTCTTTAGACGTTCAAATGCCTGTGTTGTTGCTTCCTCCCATTTGAAATTGTCTTTCTTCAACTGCTTGTTAGTAACCATGCCATCGTGCCATATTCTCTCACGAACTTCCGGTAGTAGCCGGTGAGATCTAAAAAATCCTCTCAACTCCTTCAAACTCCTCAGTAAGGGCCAATCCACCATTGCATTGATCTTAGACTGATCTACTGCTACCCCTGTTTCGGTCACCACATGTCTTGGTACTCCACTCGCAACTGTGCAAAAGAACATTTATTCAAGTTGACATACAACTGATGCTCCCTCGACGTTTCCAGTACTGTCCTTAGGTGCTCCATATGCTCTGTCTTTGTACGACTGTAGACCAGAATGCCATCAAAGAAAATTAGGACAAATTTTCAGAGGTAAGGTTGAAAAAACCTGCTTATGAGGGACTGGAATGTCTGGGGCGTTAGTGAGACCAAACAACATCACTAAGAACTCCTAATGTCCTTCATGCATCCTAAACGTTGTCTTGTGCACATCCGCTAGATTTATCCTGACCTAGTGATATCCCAACTTAAGATCAATTTTTGAGAAAATGACTGCCCAATAAATTAATCTCATCCAGTAACTCATCAATCACAAGAATAGGAAAATTGTCAAACATCATCTTCTTGTTCAAAGCCCGATAGTCCACGTAGAATCTGCAACTACCATTTTTTTCTTCACCAATAGGATGAGATTGGAAAAAGGGCTCACACTTGGCCTGATAATCTCTGCCTCGAGCATCTCTTAGATCAGCTTCTCTATTTCATCCTTCTGAATCTGTTGGTACCTGTATGGTCTGACACAGATGGGGGAAACACCCTCTTTCAATGTAATAGCATGCTCGTGCTCCCTTGTGAGAGGTAACCCGTTTGATTATTGGACGACATCCGTAAACTGCTGTAGGAGCTGTTAGGCCCCTTCAAGAAACTCTGCTAACTTTGAATCTTGAACCTCTTCAATACCCTGCAACTCTATCAAGTAGCCCAGTCCTGCTTTCAAAATCGACTTGACCATGGTTTTGAGCGACACAATAGTTTTGCATAAACTAACATCTCCCCTCAACCTCACTTTCCTACCCTCCACTTGAAATTCCATCGTCAAGGACTTCCAATCCACCTCCTCTCCCCAAGTGTTCACAGCCACTTCATCTCCAAAATCATATTTTTGCTGCCCAAATTTAAGAGAAGTCCGCCACTACTTGCAAGTCATGTAGTGTCAGAACTAAACCCTTGTAAATTCCTCCATTGTTCTGCACCTTCCTTGTACCCATCATGACGGCTAAGCTCCCTGTAGTCACCAACTTCAACCCTAGCTTCTTCATGACCTGATTTGAGATAAAGTTATGTGTGGCCCACTATCCACCAACGCTTCAATTGGGTGTTCTCCGATCCAACCCCTCACCTTCATGGTGTGATTTGGAGTAAATCCCATCACCGAATTGAGGAACACCACCACATCCAAATGCGCTTGCTCCTTCATTGCCTACTCTAATTCCTCACTCTTTGCATCCTCTTGAACTAAAAAGAATCTGAAGGGCGCGCTCCTTGCAGCAGTGTCCTAGGGCATATTTCTCATCACAGCAGGAACACATTTACTTTGCTCTTTTATTTTGTATTTCTGCATCTGTGAGGTGCTTGAAATTACTCCCAGGATATGTTTTGTATTCTTTTCTTTCGGCATCTCTTTCTGAAATTACACTGTCTGGTCCTTGGTGTCATGGCTGCCCAGGTGCTCTTATAGAATCCTCCGGTGTTGTCTTCTTTGCTGGTCTCCCTCGCCTGTTTCTGATCCTCCATCATCTGGGTGTGCTTTATCATTCCCCTCAATCCATGTGGTCTCAAGGGCGGATCGTTGTTTGGTCCTTGGTGTCATGGCTGCCAAGGTGCTCTTGTAGAATTCTCCGGTGTTGTTTTCTTTGCTGGTATCCTTCACATGTTTCTGATCCTCCATCATCTGGGTGTGTTCTATCATTCACATGGTAAAAATAACCCCTCAACTTCTCTGACAAGAGCTCGAATTCTCCCGATATTCCGTAACCGTCCCCTCCCGAGTCAGAGCATAGAATTGCTCATGTAGGTCTCCTTCCCAAATGACTGGAAAATGCTCCAATATGCAATCCTTAAACTCCTCTCATGAGTGCATCAGATATCTTGCGTCCATCCACTGAAATCACGCTAAAGCCTTCCCCTCCAAATATAATCTCACTGCCATGAGCTTCTCTTCCTCAGTTAACCCATTGATTACAAAGTACCACTTCACCTGATACACTCACCCATGTGCATCCTCCACTTCGAAGATTGATGTCTTCTGTTTTCTATCCCTTGCATTTTCACCCCAACTTCCTTTTTCTCCGATATTTCCCCCCATATATCTAGGGAGAAACTCCCTCATCCGGTCATAGGCATACCCAACTCTTGAATCTCTCTTTCCTTCATCGTTCTTTTCCGTGCCCCTTACACTATCCCTCCAATTTTTGGCCATACCCCTCCGTCAGAAGTCTCCACTCCCTCTCCTCTTGGAGTCCTAGGGGGATGCTCTTGTTGGTAGATGATGTCTTCTTCGTTGTCTTCTCGCTATCTCCTTCCCTTTTGACTTGACAAAGGATTCCCTGATCAATCCTTGGTTAGGGTTTACAACTGGAGCAATCGAGACGGCCTTAGATTGCATTTTCATGAGCTTTTTCATCATCTCACACATTTTTCCTATGCTTTCGAATCCATCATCCATTCGACTTTCAATGAAAGAGAACCTGTCCTCCATGATGGCGGACTCTCTTCCATTCCCGATCTGATTTGCCCTATCTCTCCTTCTAGCACATCCACTTTCTTTGCTTCTATCCCACCAAGATCTATGCTGTGATATCAATTCGATTCGCTCCGGAACCAAAAATTCAGCAAGCAATAATGACGAAAAAATAATAGATAGATGGAGAAAGTCAAATGAGGGCTGCCCTTATAAAAAAATAAATGCAAATAACAAGATGATTTACTGTTTGAGAAGTAGATCGACTCTCTCACAATCCTAGACGTCGCTAGGAACACCCTCAAAAAACAAAAACACAACAGTCAACAAAAACATGCATAAAGAGAAGAAACCCTAGGTTCCTCCCCTTAATAAAATCCTCCCACACTATTTGAAAACTTTACTTCCAAAATTTCCCACCAAATTTTCCTAATTTCTTCTCCTAGAGCATGTGATTATGAACTTAGTGGATCCCACCCGCTAGTTTCCTTCTTCTGTGGCCCGTCTTGACTGTTTCGCCTCTTCACACGGCAAAGATCGGCCCACCTGCGGGCCGGCTGGGTTGCTTTCGGCTGATCCAGGAAGGACCTGCTCAAGTCTAGGCGTAACATTCTCCTAATTAGGACCTCTTTCATTAAAAACATTTTGTTGATGGAAATAGAAGTGATAGGTTGATTTTATTGCCAGCCTATCTTAAAATTTTGAGTCAGTATTGTCGAGCATGCATGACAGTAGGCTTATTGGCAGTCCTGCTACAATTCTCATGAACGCTTGTTCTCACAAAGCTTATTTTTGCATACTATATTGTTGAATGATCATTTTGAGTTGGTTTTGTTGTATGACAGTTCATTATTTGAAGAGAATGACCAATATGATGCATGGGTATGGATGAGAATTTATTTCTAGCATGTTTTTTTACAAAGAGGGTGAGAGATATATATATATATATATAAACTAGTTAAGTAAAGAGATAAGAAAAATAAAGATTTAGTTCAAATAAAATATCTTAACGATGTAAATAAAATAACTTTTCGTAGATGAGGATATTCAACATATGTGGGTTAGATATTTGATAAATTTTTAAATGAAGATTGTGAAAATATGATCGATTTTAGTGATCTTAATTTCAATAATAATAATTTTTTTTTTTAATTTTCACAGTTACATCAATAAAACAGAAGCTGAGAATGCTTTAAAGAAAATAAAATGTGAAAAAATAGTAGGATTTGATGATATTCCTATAGAAATGTGAAAATATTTAAGAGATATTGGAATTTTTTGGCTTACTAGAATTTTAGTATTATTTTAAAAGCTAAAAAGATGCCTGACAAGTGAAATAGTCTATTGGTCTTTATTTTTAAGAATAAAGGAGATGTACAATAGTCTACAAATTATAGAGGAATTGAAATAGTGTGTCATGCATTAAAGTTATGGGAGGGAGTAATTGAACATAGATTATGACGTGATATAAAAAATTTTCAAAATCAGTTTTGATTCATGTTGAGTAAGTCTACGATGGAAGCTATATATTTATTAAAAGGTTTGGTGGAGATGTATAAATAGAGTAAGGAAGATCTACATATGTTTTTTATTAATTTAGGAAAACTTTATGATAAGATTCTAAGAGAAGTACTTTAGAAAGTTTTAAAAAAGAAAGGTGTTGATATTGCTTATATTCAAGTCATTAAAGATATGTATGCTAGAGCTATTACTTGTGTTCAAACACAAGGAGAACTAAACAAGCATTTTCCTATTTCAATTGGATTACATTAGGGATCAGCTTTAAGCCCATATCTTTTTGCCTTAGTTATAGATGTTCTTACTAGTCATTTATAGGAAGATGTACCTTGGGGTATAGTTTTCGCTCATGATATCCTTTATGTGGATAAAACTAGAGAGAGTTTAGGAAAAATTTGAAAAATGGAGGTCAATTTTGGATTCTAAAGGCTTTCATTTAAGTAGATCTAAAACTAAATAAAACTAAATGCATGTACTAAATGCATGTAATGTAATTTTAGTAGTAGTAGATCTAGTGGTGGGGTTATAACAATGGGTGATGAAGTCATTAAAAGGAGTGAACGTTTTAGATATCTCGCGTCTATTATTCGAAATGATTGTGATATAGATGGGGATGTTATTAGTAGAATTCAAGTTGGATGGTTGAAGTGAAGGAATGCATCGGGCTATTGTGTAATAAAAAATTACCGCTTAAACTTAGAGAAAAATTTATAAGATGATGGTGAGACATGCAATGCTTGATGGCGTAGAATGTTGGCTTGTAAAATAGCAACATAAATTAAGTGTTGTTGAGATGAGAATGTTCAATTGAATTAAGGGCTTTACACTTAGAGAAAAAAATGCAAAAAGAATATGTCCATGAAAGGGTTGGACTAGCACTAGTGGGAGACAAGATTAGAGTGATTCACCTTAGATGATTCGTCACATTAAACATCGACCATCTAATGACCCAGTTAGGAGAGTAGTTGTTTTAGATTTGACTTATTTTAAGAAAGATAGAGGTAAATCTAAAAAGACTTGTACTTTTATAAAAAAGTGACTTCAATTTATTAGAATTAAATGAAAATATCACTCTTGGACACAATGGAGAAAAATGATTTATATAGTTGACCCCACTTAGTGAGATAAAATGCTTGTTGTTGTTTGTTGCATGATTCTTAGCTACCTGGCTATGCACATTTGTGCTTTCTATTACAGATAAATTCATGCAATATAGTATCTTGGTTAGCCGTTGATATAAAGAAAGAGAGAGTAAATGATGAATTTTGGATGGTAGTAGTCAATGAAATTTGGCTAATCTTTGGAACATTAATGGGACTATCGAATATTGTGAGAAGGAAGTGATGTTCACCAATGAATGAGGTTGACGAGATAGGAAGCGGATACTGAAGTTGGGAGTTTGTTGTAATGTAGAAGGTGGAGCCTGGCTTGACAGCTCTGGGAGGAGCAGTTGTAGTTGAGGAATAATTGTAGATAAGTCAAGCAGTGGCGATTAGCACTGGAGTAAAGGTGATGAGTTTGTTGATCGGTGAATGACTGACATATGAGGAGCTTTTGGGTTGAGTGTCATCGTTGGTAAGGTTGACACATCAACATTGTGGGTAAGGTTGACGACTGGTAAGAAAAAGCATGCTTTAAAAAACAATAATTTGATGAGGGGATAGATTAAGAGAGAGAAAATCATTAAGACATGTCAATTTGAGGGAGACGTGAATGTGCAAGTTGATTGGAGCCAGTAGGAGTTAGCAAGTGTTGTGATGCGAGGTAGAATGTGATTGCGTCATAGGAGATGGGGACAGAATGAGATCTTATGAGCTTGAGAACAAAAGAGATGGGCATCAGAGTGCTTGATCTCGGATGATGCAAGAGCAAGAGGGAGAGTCGCGGATTAGCTTGTGATCATAAAGAGTGAGTGAGTGCAAGAGTTTTAAGTCGACAACAGATGGACTCGAGCCTTGAAGAGTTGAGAGGAAGTATTGAAAATGAGAGAGACAAGTAGTGAGGAAGAGAATTAGAGGAAGATGGCTAAGGGATTTGCTTAAAGATTTTTTTATTTTACTATTTTAAATAAGGCTATAACCCTTCATGTGGGAGAGGAAAGGGAGGATTGACTATATGAAAGAGCAGCTTTTGGAAGCAGGGATATGGGAGGTTATTTAGTGTAATTGGGAGTGGGTGATTCTTTTAAATAATTATATGTGTATATAATAAACTAAATTGATATTATTATGATCATAATAATACTCTCTATATGTAAATAAATGGGAACTTTCAATTATTTAACACATTTTTAAATGAAATCATACTTCTAAATATACATATGTATAGAAATAAAATTATTTGTTTCACGGAATGTTTAAATATATACCACTCAATTCTTATGTATTTTTATATCTCACACATATGGTTTGATATTTAAACTTATAACACTTTATTGTCATAATCACATCAAAGTTTGTGCATGAAAAAGTGTATTTCACTCTAAAAAAAAGTAATAGTTACTTTTGATGTGATGTTAAAGGTTTGAGTGTTATGTATAATAACTGAATTTTAAATAAATAAATAAATAAATAATAATAAATAGAGTAGCTGTAGGGATACACCCCTCTTCGTTTACTACATAAGAGGCAGACCCCCTTCCAAATTATCGTAATTGAGAGACGAGGCAATAACAGATGGAAGGAGAAAAATCGCGCGTATTGTCCTATGTCGAGCCCTAGCCGATTGAAGTTGAGAAGGAACGTGAAAGCCGTGGCTTCGTGCACAGGTCCATGCGAAGGAGAGGAAGGAAGAAGTAGTATAAGAAGGAGAAGTCAAAGGAGGAAGTTGCAGCTACTGTGCAGTGTCGAGCCGTGCGAAGGAAGAGAAGCGGGGAGGAGAGGAAAGAGGCGACCTTGAGGGCTTACGTAGATTGAGCCACAATCAAAGATGCATCGCCTTCACATGAGGAGGAAGAAGAGATGAGATTGAAGAAGAGGGAAGAGAAGATCTACGGTACTCGTGTGCGGGAAGAAGACGAGAAGAAGCTCACCCTCGGCAGGACGAAGGCGGTGAGTACTTGCGGGACCCAAGAGGAGGAAGAAGGGTTGTCGTGCCATCTTCACATGCAGAGGAGGGAGGAGGTGGTTTCGGCGTTGTAGTCTCGCAATCGAAAGCAGTGGAGAAGAGGAGACATGCGGCTTTGTTGAGAGGAGGAGAGCTCGCGAGCTACAGTGTATGGGTTCAAAGCTTCGGTAAGTATCCGATACTTTTAAGTTTTAATTGTATAAATTTAATTAATTAAATATATTATAATATTAACAATAAAAGTTTATGAATTTAAAACATACATTGTTAGTGGAAAATTGTGTGGGAAGGACTATCGAGTCCCACAATTATTGATAAGGTAAGCTTGGGTTATATTAATTTAATTAGTGACATCTATATGCATGTTTGAAGTCTATCTCGTAAGTGTTAATAATAAATGTATTTGAAATCAGGAAGTACTTGAGGTGAGAGAGATATAGTTTTGAGATTGAAGAGAAAAAGAGAAGACTTTGCAAGGAAGCAAGCCAAATTTTAAGGTAAGGAATTGTCTAATTTATTTATATGTATTAATTTAATGACATGTCAATAGATATATTTAACCTATTTTAGATGAGATTATTTTAATTATATGCATATTTAATTAATAGGTGATAGTCAAAGAAGTGAACCTAGGAATTAAACTTTTGCAGTAGTACTTTAAGGCTAAGGTGAGTAATTATTTTATTTTATGTATTAAATTAATATTTTATTAAATGGTTTAGAATAAATTTTTCATTCATGTCAGGTAATTTGAAAGTCTGAAATAGTATCACAAATGAGAGGAAAATGATTGAGATATGAAAGTTCATTTTTAAAGGATTTTAATTGATCTGAAATATTAAGTAAAAGTTTAAGTCATACAGGATTATTCTCAGATGGTAATGATAGGGGATGTGATGTACCTGTGCGTGTTAAAGAAAATGATAAAAGTGTACATTCGGGTGCAATTTTTGAGGATACCTATGGGTGCAATTTTTTAGGGTACCTTTGGGTACATTTTTAAGGATTCATTCGGGTATGACGATAATCCTGTTATGACTCTTTAAGAGGTATAAAACAATAAATATTTAAAGTGGAATGAGAAGGGATAAACTTAAATTGAATATTTAAAGTTTTATAAAGAAATGAATAACATTTTTTTTTGGAGAGTCGTGCATAGCATTAACATAATAATTTAATTCATATTAAGATTATAATTGCTTACTAAGTCAAACTTACTGTTCATTTTAATTATCTCTTTCAGGAAAAGAACAACTTAGGTTGATATGTTTGGTGTGGGAGATTTTATTTATATGAGGACTTCAACTGATAAGTACTAGTTTATGATGCTTTTATAGTTTCTTTTTGCACCATATCTTTTGTATAGTGATATATTGTTGTGTATATTGAGATTTTATTTGCAAATTGTTTCTGTTAATGTTGGATGATTTAAATTTTCTTATATGAAATTGTGGAATACTTAGTGGCTCTTTTATATATCGGATGATTTTATAAATCTATGGATAATTATTTAAATGTTTTCATCGTCCAACTGCAGTTTTTGATTTGGTTAATTTTAAGCTATCATACATTGTGCATGTAAATATCAAAGTTTAGGTGTTAGATATGTGAATGTATAACAATTGTGTGGTGTGTATATACATCCCATTTTTTTATTGTTCATTGTTCTCTTTATATATATATATATATATATATATTGAAAAAGCCCAAGAACAAATATATAATACAGAAAAGATACAAAATGGTTATATGAGAGGGCCTAAAAAACACCCAACTTATACAATACAACACACACAAAACTTAAATAAAACAAAGATACATAAAGAAAAAAAATCAAAAGTCACAAAAGGGCACAAAAGTACTAGGGACGTCCCACTTTAGTCCTGCCTCGAGTTCTCGGAAGTGAGCTGGTTAACAAATTTATAAGGTCAGTACCATTGCCCGTAGTAACCAAAGTATCAGTAACCAAAGTATCATCCATTTCCATTAGATTCCTGAGCTCGAGTAGATCTTCATTCTTCTTCTTCCTCCTGGATGTGTAGACCTGTCATTCGTCATCTAATGATTGACTCATCTGATCATTAGATTCCAAAGGTGGTCGAACATGTGTAGGTCGTTGCACATCATGATCCTCATGAACCTGAGTAACATTAACATCTTTCTGGACCTGATGAGGCGGTGGTGAAGCAGTAGAAATATTTCTATCTGTATTATCGACGATAGGTTCTTTGGCAGGCGGTGTCTAAAGAATCTCCCTCTCCCCCATGATAGGAGGTTCCAAAGACTGCGGAGCTACAATTGTGGGTTGAATGGTTGTCATATTGTCTACGGGGATATTGGCGTCTTCTGGGGTATCATTCTGATGATCAATAGTGTAAAAAACTTGGTGTTGATCTGGATGAGATGTAATCTCAGCCTTTAGCGGAGCACTTTACTTTTTTGGTCTGAGGTGGGGGTGTAGATGGTGACATTGAGAACTGGAGTGGCCGAACATACGACGGTTCGAACAATACGACGGAAAATGCTTGATCTCTACCTTCTGCCAATATCCATGGTCCTGTGTGCCCAACCAGATTTCCTCAGAAGCAGGTGAAGTGATGTCTCATTCAACAAGTACTCTGACTTCAGATGGACGAGAAAGATTG